>NC_066878.1:5023157-5206446 GCF_022985175.1 Labeo rohita | reverse complement strand
AGGTTACCACTACTGACGTTCCTACTTTTGTTGCGGTTGTTGTTTAACGTTACGTTACATTTTCTCACTCACCACAAGACAGGAGCGGCTGACTCTTCTTCTTCCATCGAATCCGTGAGTTGTGGCCTCTAGTAAACACTCATCGTGTACTCATGGTAGTAGCCGCATCGCATAATCGCTCGTTTGCAGCGTTGATTCGGGCGTATTTCTTCTCTTCTCTATAATCATCGTGCGGTGGAGAGGAGATTCTCCCAGTCCATACCACTTTTTGTCCCACTGACTTCCATTCAGAAAAGCAAACGCATGCAAAAGTTTGGCGTTTCGCTGCATTGCACACTTTACAGCTTCATGAACTATGACCTGCAATTCGTATCACGTGAAACCGTGTGACCAATAGCAGATCGATACGTCACCGCGTGACCTCGTTCCTGGTGTTGGCTAGAAAGAATACAGCTCTTGCTACTGGGCATGCGCACATAAATCTAACGTTATTTTTGTCACACTGTACAACAATAATACTTTTTTTTTATTATTATAGTAAGGGCTACGTTTATGGTTGGGGTAGGTGCAGACGTTATAAAACACAGTCTAATAGCTAGAACAATTCATTTCATTGTTAGTTTCCGGTCAGAGTTGTACCCCTTGGGAGAAACCAGTCTTTTCTTTTTTTTTTTTTTTTTTTAATTGCCAAGGTACAAAGCACAAAAGTACAAAAATGTCAGCATTATACTATATATAATAAAATAAAAAATACAAAACAAAACCTTTAACAATGTAAATTAAAAAGATGAAATAAATTGACAGTTTTAGAAGATTTTTGGATGATGAAATAGTTTGGATATACTGTTGCACCTCTTTTTTAAAAAAGATAAATAAAGGATTTTGTTGAGTGAATTTGCAGTGGTGAGTATGAAATTTTGCAAGTAGTACTAGTAGGTTAACGATAAAATATTCGTTAATTTTATCTTTTTGTATATTAAAGAAGCCAAACAGTACATCCTTAAAAAGCAAAGAGAAACCCTGGGGCACATGGCGATTTATAATATTAATGAATTCAATCCAAAATTGCTGTGTGTGCGGAAAATCCCAGAAAATTTGCGCATCAGTTTCATTAGGGTCACCACAAAATGAACAACTTGTATCTATGTCTGATTTAAACCTTTTCAAAAATACTTTAGCTGGGTAAAATCTGTGTAACAATTTGAATGAGATTTCTCTAACCTCGTTAGTTATTATATATTTTATATATGAGGATGTTTACGCCTACATCTCATGTCACCTACCGAAATGTTCCTATTAATATATTTCTCTTCCAAATGTGCATTCTGAATAATAAATACATTTAAACTGCTGCAGTCAATTTCGTCTTCTCATTGACAATGTCTTACTCATCATATTTTATACCTGTTTATATTAAAATACATTTTAAATAAACACCCTTACTAAATTAACCATGGATTTACTATAGTAAATGTAGTAACCATGTTATATTTTTATTTTTTCCGCGGACTGATTTCCATTTGTATTGCCACAGTTTTACTACACATACCATGGTTAATTTTCCTAAGAGCGCTATTAAAATTGATGAATGAATGCGCGGGCGTTGCCTTAAAGAAATAACACTGTTGAACATTTTAGCTAATTATTCTAGACAGTATAACGCGTTGACAGCGTGATTTGAGTATTAATTAAAAATTTTGGCATAAAGGTGAATTGCATACAGTGAAATGACTGTGAATGAAAAATGACAGAATAAAGACTAAAATTTAATACAAATAAATAAATAAATAAATAAATAAATAAATAAATATGTTGATTCTGAGTTTATTCATCAGGTCACACACACGAATGTTTATGAGCCATGGGTTTCTCAGATCGGTACGTTGGATTAAAACTACAAGTTCTGTTGCGTTTGGAAAATTCTGTGCACAGTAATCATCACAATATTTCTTCGCCTGTCTCTGAAAATGTCCGATGTTTGAAATCAACCTGCAGATGCTCATTTTAACAGGCTTTTATTCAACTAGTGATTACAGCATATTGAAAAATATACATAACCGGAAGAATCGATACACTGCTTCGACAAGCGCTTCCGGTGTTCAATTCCGGCGCGATAAAGGTCCATAGTGCGCATCCTACACTATTTTTGCTTACAAATTACATTCTCGCGTTAAAATGTTTAATGTACGTCAGTTTCACGTTGAAACTAAGTTAAAGTTAAAACACTTAGTATCAATTTCTAGAGGAAAAAAATAATCTGAAATGTCGATATTTCAAGATCCGTCCAATTGTATCCATCCGCCAATTCCCAACGTCAATCGGAATCGTGAACGCGCGAAGCTCAAGAATGCGTAATATCGAATAACTTCTTTGAATTCCATCTTTGTTTATTTCAAAAACTGGTTTCCATTTCAAATGTAATTTTAATTAGCAAAGGTCAATTGAAGTCTACTTGAACGGGTAAATTACAGTTCGGTAAATATGAATATTCATATTAAACGAGCTTGGGCTAATTGTGTCGGCTTCCTAGCATAACGTTAGTCGCATGTTGTGTACATTTAAATTTATGTCTGAGTATGTCTTCGCTGGTTAGTTTTCTCTTTATTTTCCAATTGTCTGACTGCAGCCAACTGTAATTAGTGAGTAAACAGCAAACATGTATGCTTTGGTTTGCTGTGCTAAAATTATTGAACTAAAAATATTTCGTTTTTAGGTAAGGGAAAACCCTCTGGTTGCTTCTCTAATTTGATCCATGGGACATCTGCATCATGACAGGGGTTCAGCCAATGCCCTGTCCGGTGCTCTTGGGCACTGTGAAAGGTGGAGGTTTATCAGCTCTTCTGCACAGATACACAATTGAGAAGAAAGTAGCAAAAGTGGAGAAAGTTCTCAAGAAAGGTTTGCATACATCAGGGGCATTTTTGTATTGTGTAATACAATTGTAGTGTATTTTACAATTATTGTACATGTTTCATTAATGCTTTTTATATTACATCTTCCATAGGAGTGGGAGTTGACAGTATGAATCACCTTGGACAGACACCACTCTTTTGTGCATCTCTCCTCGGTTTTGCCAGTGTAGCAGAGAAGCTTCTACAGTGTGGAGCAAACCCAAATCAGTAAGGCCAAAACTTTCCCATAGTCACCCATGGAGTTGGTTTAAATGTGAAAATAGCATATTATTTCATGTGTGATGTTCATATCCACCAGCCGCTGTAATGATGGAAGTACCCCCGTCCATGCTGCAGTTTTCTCCTGTAATCCTTGGTTGCTGAGTTCACTGCTGGATGCTGGTGGGGACTTGCGTCTCCATGATGATCAGGGCCGGATGCCGAAGGACTGGGCCAAGGCAGGTGCTCAGGAGAACAGTCCGAAGGTCTGTGTTTACTGTTTGGATGCTGCTTTGGTTCTGTATCAAAAAATGCAATATGCAGCTACTGGAGTTTAAAGACACCATTAGCCCATTTGTTCTTCTCTATCTACAGATGCTTGCTTTTCTGAAGAGATGCGAGTCTCAAATGCAGAGTTTGTTGCAAACACATCTGTCCAGGGATGCGCGTACCACCCCGACCTCCTCAAAGACACTGCTGAGCTCTCCATCCCTGCTCAAGCTCTTGCGACCTTGGTAAGATCTGCAGCTCTTCTCTTCAAAAATTTGAAATCGCTAGGCAGAACCAGAATGCAAATTAAGGGAAAAAGGGAAGTTGTAGTGTACTCCAACCTTCAGTTATAGTGTCATTTAGAGAAAGAGAAAGAAAAACAAGACATAGAACAGTGTGCTGAGAAAGTAAAAGTGAAAGTACAATTCATTTTTTGTATGTGTCCTTCTCTTTAGGGCATCTGGGCTCATTCATGAAAATAAAATAAATTATAACATGTCTGCCTCTGATATGATGATGCAGTGTTTTGGCTATGGAAAGGTTTGTGAAAACAATTCTTTCTCTTGCAAATATTTTGAGAAGATTAAAACTAAAGAAACATCACATTTTTAGTAATATACATATCTGTTTTCAGATTTATGAACAAACATGTTCTAAATCCTAGACTACAGTTATGAAGATTTATAAAATGAACACTCCTCTTCCCGTTAGCATACCAAAGCTACTAAACACAATATACTTTTGCTTTGACAGCTATTAATCACATTGAGCTGTTGTTAAGATGTTATTCTGTAATCATAACAGTTATGCTTTGAGAAGCCAAGTTTGAGTCTGGGATTGGCTGCTTCTGTGCCCTTGATAAGTGACGGTGATTTAGTTCAAGCTAACGACGAGCCTCTCAGTTCCTTTATGTGTGGATCTTTCATACGTATGACCAAGTAAGTCACTGTAATCAAGTCATGACCTTTTTATGAATATGCATTGAAGCCAAAGGACAGATTGAAAGGGATAGTTCATCCAATTAATGAAAATTCTGTCATTAATTACTAACCCTCATGTCATTCTAAACCGTGTATGATACTGCTGACGTAGAACAGGCATGCGCTGCGCCTTGTTTACAAGCAGAAGAATGTACAGGTTTCATCAAAGACATCTTAATTTGTGTTCTGAAGATGAACGAAGGTCTTACAGGTTTGAAATGACATGAGGGTGAGTAATTAATAGGGCTGTAACGATAATCGCACGATGTCGTGAGGCGCCTTTAGTCAATGAAGCCGGTACTTTGATTAGTAGTAAAGCTCCATCACGTGCATTCAGCTGGAGCGGCAAGTAATACACAGAGCCGTAAAGCACTGACAAGCTACGCCAAAATCGCGATTCGATTTTGCGCGCGATTTTGGCGTAGCTTGTCAGTGCTTTACGGCTCTGTGTATTACTTGCCGCTCCAGCTGAACGCACGTGATGGAGCTTTACTACTAATCAAAGTACCGGCTTCATTGACTAAACGCGCCTCACGACATCGTGCGATTATCGTTACAGCCCTAGTAATTAATGACAGAATTTTCATTTTTGGATGAACTATCCCTTTAAATGAATATACAGCATTTCCTTTTTTGTTTAACTGCGCCTCAGTTACAGTTGGAAAGGTTGTCGTGTCACTGTTAAAGAGATGCATGATCATGTTTTGCAACAATGTGAAGAACGTGATGGTCTTCTGGATCTGCTCATTTCTGAGCAAGAGTACTGCTGGTAAGAAAATGAAAACTCTTTCAAAGCTACAGTAAACATATGTAAAAGACTATTATTTCTAAAACTTTATTTAGATTATTAAACCTTAATTTATTTAAATTATTAAAATGTATCATTTTGTGGATAATATAAAACATTTTTTGCAGTGTATGCACTTCTGTAATGTTATGCATTTCTGAGTGAAACTAAATGAGAATTGTGAGTTTTATTATTTTGTTTTGTTTTTTATAGTATGTATGTACAGTTTTTATGTATTTATATTTCAGTTTCAGTTATTTGGAATATCAACTAAAAATAAAAAATAATAAAAATTAAAATAAGAAATCGTGCCAACTAGCTGAAATAAAATAAATTAATATTTAATTTTGTTTCAGTTAATGTTTATTTTATTTGAAGTAAAAAATATATGTTTTATTAGGTTTTTAGTTTTAGCTGTAGTTTAGTTACCTTTAAAGGAGAAGTCCACTTCCAAAACAAAGATTCACATATAATGTACTCATCCCCTTGTCATCCAAGATGTTCATGTCTTTTTTCCTTCAGTCATAAAGAAATTATGTTATGAGGAAAAACATTTCTGCATTTTTCTCCATGTAATGGACTGCTATGGTGCCCCGATTTTGAACTTCCAAAATGCAGTTTAAATGCAGCTTCTAACAATCCCAAATGTGGTTGTAAACGATTCCAGCTGAGGAAGAAGGGTATTATATCTAGCAAAACGATCAGTTATTTTCATTAAAAAAAATACAATTGAAATACTTTTTAATCTCAACCGCTCGTCTTGCCTTCTCTCCATGAACTCTGTGTATTCTGGTTCAAGACAGTTAGAGTATGTCGAAAAACTCCAATCGTATATTCGCCCTCAACTTTAAAAGTCATTTAAAATCATCCTACATCGCTGCAGAAGTACCGACTCAGTCTTTGCAACATGAACATGCAAAGAAGATCAAACACCCTTATCAAAAAAAGTAAAACAGCGATATAGGACGATTTCTAAGTTGAGGGAGAACATGAGATGGGAGTTTTTCGACACTGTCATCATATACTCATGTAATTCAAAACCGGTACTATTTTTTTTCCTGCATTGTTATTTGTTATCTAAATACACTGTGCAGTAACTATGGTTACTATTATGTCCTGTGTAGTCAGCTGTCTCACCCGCACCTGCTGCTGCTGATGGCTGTGAGTTTGTCTGCTGACCTGGACACCACAAAGCTGGTATATGAGAGAGTAAATGTGGGGTCCCTGTACAGTATGCTGCACCAAAGGGTAATATTTGATATTTCAAAAAGATTTATAAATGACTAAAAAGTGGTTTTATTTGAAACTGTGTTCATTGTTTATTTCTACACTCTCCAGCGGGATGAGTTTCCTCTCCTACAGCTGGTTGACCTGTTATCAGTGGTGCTACAGGTGTGTGAGGTGTTAATGTACCTGCATGGCCGATCTCTGGTGCTCCGTGCTCTTTCCTCACACACTGTACTCATAGTGCACCCTGGAGTTGCCAAGGTTTCAGGCCTAGGGTTCATTGTGCCCAGGTACGTGTCCTCGCAAAAGACACACATATAAAATACAGTTGAGGTCAAAAGTTTACATACACCTAATGCTTCAGAAGAAAACAAAAATGTAACTTATTTTGTCTTCAGGCAAACATGTAAGCATCTTCTGTAGCTTCTGAACAGAAGTATTAAATGAAAAAAAAAAGGTATTTAGGCAAAATAAGAAAAATGTACAGGTCTTCATTCTTTTCAAAAGTTTACACCCCCGGCTCTTACTGCATTGTTTTTCCTTCTAGAGCATCAGTGAGCATTTGAACCTTCTGTAATAGATGCATATGAGTCACTTAGTTGTCCTCAGTGTGAAAAGATGGATCTCAAAATCATACAGTCATTATTGGAAAGGGTTCAAATTAGTGGGACCTGAAGGATTTTTCTGAAGAACAGCGGGCAGTTTAACTCCTCAGGACAAACAAGGGACTTATGAACAACTATCACTAAACCAACAACAAAAAAAACACAGCTGTGAGTCATTCAGGTAACAACACAATATTAAGAATCAACAATCAAGTGTATGTAAACTTTTGAACAGGGTAATTTTTATAAATTCAACTATTATTTTCTCTTGTGGACTATATGTAAACATCTTTTATGTGAAATATCTTACTCAGGTCAGTGCTAAATAAAAAATAACATGCATTTTGTATGATCCCTCTTATTTTGGTAAAATAATTAACATTTTGCAGATTCTGCAAGGTTTATGTAAACTTTTGACCTCAACTGTATATACAGACTCTATTTATTTAAAATTAAATGGCTTCTATTCATCATAGAAACAGTATGTCATTTTCTTTAGTTGTTTGACATGCCTTTACCCTCTTTTCCACTTACAGTGAGGGAATGAGTCCCTACGCCCCACCACCTGTTCCTTTGCCTCTCAGCCTGATCAACTGGGCAGCTCCAGAAGTGATTAGATGTAGAGCATGTACAGGAAAAGCTGATCTGTATAGTGTGTGCGCCCTTATACAGGAGATCTATACAGGTACCTTCATGCATGTGATGTAAACTCTAGAGCTTGTGTAACAGATCTTGTTTTGTTTTTATTAGTTTGCAACTTGTAAAGCAGTTATACTACTTTGTGTAGATTCTGTGCCATGGGGCTCCACAGACCCACGCTGGATAAAACGGTCAGTGGAGGCCGGTCAGGCTCTGATAGCAAATCCTGCTGTGCCTGAGCCTTATTACCAGTTTCTGCAGATGGGCCTCCAGCACAGAGCCCAGCAGAGAACCAGCAGCCTGCACGATTTGTGCTACAATCTCCGTTGTTATATAAGGGTTTGTACACTGGTTTCTGCTACAGTGTCTCATCAGTCTGTATCAGTGTTCATATTATGGATGTGCACTAAAAAAAGTTAGTGGGTGACATGATAGAAAAACATAAAATTAGTAAGTTAAATTATTAGGGATGCATTGTACAAAAAAAGGGAATGCAAAGGTTTTTCCAGTAATATTTATCAGCATGAGAGTAAATCGTGCAATCTAATCTACAACAGGACATTAGAAGCGAGAATACGAGAAGTGGATGGCACTCATGGTCGGCTCTTCAGAGCATCGCTGGATGGAATACTGAGATTAATCAGATGAGAGAGCAAGATAAATCTGGTGAGATTTCCATCCAGTCATGATTAGGAAAACTGTTATATGCATAGGAAATGATGAGAAAGTGTCTGTTAAAGGGATAGTTCACCCAAAAATGAAAAGAAATGGTTGAATAAAGTCATTATTTTAGTTTTCTGTGCACACAAAAAGCATTCTCATAGCTTCATAAAATTAAGGTTGAACCACTGATGTCACATGGACTATTTTAATGATGACCTTACTACCTTTCTGGGCCTTGAACGTGTCAGTTGCGTTACTGTCAATGCAGGATCAGAAAGTTCTTGGATTTCTTAAAAAAATCTTAATTTGTGTTCCAAAGATGAACGAAGGTCTTACAGGTTTGGAACGACTTGACGGTGAGTAAAAATGACAGAATTGTAATTTTTGGGTGAACTATCCCTTTAAGAACGATCGCTTTTGTGAGAAAGTGTCTTGTTGAGAACATTAATGAAATGTAAAACATTAATATAGTTTGATTGTCCTATTTATTCCTCTTAGTATATCAGCACTGCAGGACTGCAGTACACAATGAGATCCGGGAGCGTCACCTGGAAAGAATCTATAAAGAAGCAGAGGAGTCCACCACAGACACTGATGACCTCCACTCTGATGTTTCGCGTAGTGACATCACCGCTTCCAATGAATGGCCAACTACCCATCATGCTCCACTCTCTGAGCCATCTGGTTCTACCCATAGTGATACAGACAAGGATCTGGAAATCAGTCGCTCTATCTCAAAGCATACTGGCTCCATTGTTCTCAACCTTAAAGTGTCTCAGGTTCTTCTACAGCAAGCTGAGCAGAGTCTGGATAACGTGGAGTCAGGCCATTTGGGCGCCCCATGCTTTGATGAGGTGGATGCTGTAGTGAAGAGGGTGAACATGGAAAAAGAGCACAGTTATGGTGTTGGAAAGGCTGTGGGCCCACCGTTCAAAAATTATATACCCAAGACCATTAATGCAGATGAGGAGGTCAGTCAGTACAGCTCAGCTCAAGATGAGAGCTTTGAAAGCACATCCTATCCTAGTAGTGTACAGGTATGTCAGACTAATTTCACAGCATTAGATGAAGTGATTTTTTTTTTTCAATGCTAAAATTATAATATGTAAAAACATAAAAAAAAAATATTAATAACTTTGGGGGTTGGGGTTGCTTGATATTATTGTTACAATTTTTCAGGATCTCTGATGAATAGAAAGTTCAAAAGAACAGCACTTAATTGAAATGTGTGTATATATATATATATATATATATATATATAGATGTATGTGTGTACGGTGGGGCAAAAAAGTATTTAGTCAGCCACCAATTGAGCAAGTTCTCCCACTTAAAAAGATGAGAGAGGCCTGTAATTTTCATCATAGGTATACCTCAACTATAAGAGACAAAATGAGAAAAAAAATCCAGAAAATCACATTATCTGATTTTTAAAGAATTTATTTGCAAATTATGGTGGAAAATAAGTATTTGGTCAATAACAAAAGTTCATCTCAATACTTTGTTATATACCCTTTGTTGGCAATGACAGAGGTCAAACGTTTTCTGTAAGTCTTCACAAGGTTTTTACACACTGTTGCTGGTATTTTGGCCCATTCCTCCATGCAGATCTCCTCTAGAGCAGTGATGTTTTGGGGCTGTCGCTGGGCAACACAGACTTTCAACTCCAAAGATTTTCTATGGGGTTGAGATCTGGAGACTGGCTAGGCCACTCCAGGACCTTGAAATGCTTCTTAAGAAGCCACTCCTTCGTTACCCGGGTGGTGTGTTTGGGATCATTGTCATGCTGAAAGACCCAGCCACGTTTCATCTTCAATGCCCTTGCTGATGGAAGGAGGTTTTCACTCAAAATCTGACGATACATGGCCCCATTCATTCTTTCCTTTACACGGATCAGTTGTCCTGGTCCCTTTGCAGAAAAACAGCCCCAAAGCATGATGTTTCCACCCCCATGCTTCACAGTAGGTATGGTGTTCTTTGGATGCAACTCAGCATTCTTTCTCCTCCAAACACGACGAGTAGAGTTTTTACCAAAAAGTTCTATTTTGGTTTCATCTGATCATATGACATTCTCCCAATCCTCTTCTGGATCATCCAAATGCTCTCTAGCAAACCTCAGACGGGCCTGGACATGTACTGGCTTAAGCAGGGGGACACGTCTGGCACTGCAGAATTTGAGTCCCTGGCGACGTAGTGTGTTACTGATGGTAGCCTTTGTTACTTTGGTCCCAGCTCTCTGCAGGTCATTCACTAGGCCCCCCCGTGTGGTTTTGGGATTTTTGCTCACCGTTCTTGTGATCATTTTGACCCCACGGGGTGAGATCTTGCTTGGAGCCCCAGATCGAGGGAGATTATCAGTGGTCTTGTATGTCTTCCATTTTCTAATAATTGCTCCCACAGTTGATTTCTTCACACCAAGCTGCTTACCTATTGCAGATTCAGTCTTCCCAGCCTGGTGCAGGTCTACAATTTTGTTTCTGGTGTCCTTTGACAGCTCTCTGGTCTTGGCCATAGTGGAGTTTGGAGTGTGACTGTTTGAGGTTGTGGACAGGTGTCTTTTATACTGATAACGAGTTCAAACAGGTGCCATTAATACAGGTAACGAGTGGAGGACAGAGGAGTCTCTTACAGAAGAAGTTACAGGTCTATGAGAGCCAGAAATCTTGCTTGTTTGTAGGTGACCAAAAATCTATTTTCCACCATAATTTGCAAATAATTTCTTTAAAAATCAGAGAATGTGATTTTCTGGATTTTTTTTCTCATTTTGTCTCTCATAGTTGAGTTATACCTGTGATGAAAATTACAGGCCTCTCTCATTTTTTTAAGTGGGAGAACTTGCACAATTGGTGGCTGACTAAATACTTTTTTGCCCCACTGTATATATGTTGTACCCAAATTAGTAACCTGAATTAGTGAAGAATACCACAAACAAAAATCAGATGCAAGCAAAAAACAAAACAATAGCAGTCATTTTAGCCTGGTGATATAAATAATATATAGACAAAATATGAGGAAAAAAACTTTACTTACAGGATGAGAAAAGAGACTTGAAGAGAGTTGAAACAACAAAAAGAGGACAGCAGCAGACAGGACATCAAAAGTCTGAGAGGTACAACAGTATAAGACCGTTAGTAGAAAAACACTATTATAGCTATAGATGGATGGCAACAACAGGAAGGATATATATATGAACAAAGAGACAAAAACATGACAAAAAAAAAGCAAATACATTTTTTTTCTTTTTAGGTTATATGTGCAGCTTGGGTTGTCTGAGACCCAGAGAGATGGCACATGCCAATCTCTTGAAGAACATTTCCAAACAAAACCCTCATGGACCAGTGAGAGACCACAAACACACCATTCACTATCTTCATACATCTCATTTATCCAGTTCAAAGACTGTCTAAGAGGAGATGTGTTTGTGTCGGTGCAGGTAATGTTAGTGAAATGGTGGCCCTAATGACACGTGGGCATTTGGGGTCACCCCTGAGTGCTTTCGGCAGCAGTGACAGTGAGGATGGCGTGGTGCAAGAGCTCCACCTACAGGACAGACATAGTGTGAACAGCTACCAGGAATCTGAGACCCAGGAAAGCACTGATCTGGAGCAACTCTTCAAGAGTTTTGCTGGTAATAAAGCTGTACCTGATATTGCTGGTAAAGGGATAATTCACCTAAAAAAAAAAATGTGATCGTTTACTGACTCTCATGCATCAGTTTGATTACCCACATTCTTTAAATATCTTTGTGTTCAGCAGTAGAAAGAAACTCATACAGGCTTGGAACTTGAACTTGAGGGTGAGTAAATGATGGTTAAATTCAGTATTAAAGGTAGGGCTGCACGATATCTGGCATGCAATGTCCAATGCGCATCTTGTCAGTAAAGCTGGTTTTGTAATCAGTAGTATATTTCCATCACGTGTACGCTTTTAGATAGAGCAGCGCACACGTAAGGGAGATATACTACTGATTACAGAACTGGCTTTACTGACAAGATGCGCATTGGATGTCGCATGCCAGATATCATGCAGCCCTAATTAAAGGGATAGTTCACCCAAAAATGAAAACTCTGTCATCAATTACTCATCCTCATGTCGTTTTAAACCTGTAAGACCTTCATCTTTGGAACACAAATGAAGATATTTTTGATGAAATCTGAGAGCTTTCTGACCCTGCATAGACAGAAACTCAAATGACTTGTTCAAAGCCCAGAAATGTAGTAAGGACACTGTTAAAATAAAGTAGATGACACCATATGACATCAGTGGTTTAAATGTAATTTTATCAAGCCCTGTCCCTTTAAATTCCAAACCTTTTTGTTTAAAATGATTAAAAATATGTTTATGTTTGCTATTTGATATCAGGTATTCAGAGTGATAGTGAGGAGAGCACAAATTACCACACTATCAATCACACTTTTGATGTGACCAGTGGAGTGCTGGAGGCTACAAGCCAAACTGAGGTGATATACTATGACCTTTATATTTGTTTTGCACCTGTTCATTAATGTTTTTTCACATTAAAACACCCACCGACATTTACAAATGAGCATTTAGCATTCTTTTTCCATATAGAACTCTTAAATGTACAGTAACAAAAACAGCTTTTTGTGTAATCGTCTGTTTAATAGGACAGGGAGAGTTTAATAAATGGACATTTAAAACTAAATCATGACTGTTGCTATAAAAATGCTAAATATGTACCTTTAATGTATGTTGTGTCAAAAGGATGAGGGAAGTTCAGATGGTTCAGACTGTTCACAGACACAGCAATCTAGCATGTTCTACACACCCAAACATCACCTGTCCAACCGTGCATCGTCTGGTGAAGAGCGTTCTCAGGTGAAAATAGACATTTTTTTATTTATTTTTAGGACACTTTTTAAAGGGGACATTGGATGCCCATTTTCCACAAGTTGATATGATTCTTTAGGGTTTAAACGAAAAGTCTGTAACATACTTTGGTTAAAATTTCTCAATGGTAGTGTAAAACAACACCCATTTTACCTTGTCAAAAACAGGTCTGTTCAGAGCAAGCCGTTTAGTGCATGTCCCTTTAAATGCTAATGAGCTCTACTCACCCCGCCCCTCTTTTCCTTGGGGTGACCAGCCGTTCTCTAAGAGACTAAACTTTAGCCGCATTTTGCAGCGGAACTTGCTAACTACCACATTATTACAAAAGACAATTTGCAAAGATTCATAAAAAGACATTATACTCACTTCTTCTGTAGGTGAAGCTGGATCACGATTTGTGCGAACATATATGCATTTAGGTAGATCGGAAGGGCGCATTCCCTTCAAAAAAGGAAGCAATCCACTGTATCTATAGCAGCTCAGATGTCGGGAGTAAGTGACGACTGCTATGTTCATTATTACATCCAACAACAAAATGCCTCAGTCGGTTAGGAGACATTCTTGTCTACTCCTGCTCCGGCATCAAAATAATGGGGGACTGTTTACAGCTCGCTCAGGGCGGTTCTATGCTAAAACGGCCGTGTCAGTCCGTGGGAGTGGCCTTGGTCTGTGTGACATCACACAGCCAAGAATCAGAGAATGACTTGTTTTGACAAAGGGGTTATGATTTATAGGGATTTAAAAGATCCACTGATTTTTATCATTATAGGGTGGATGTGTACACATACTGCCAACACACATTTATGTTCAAACAACATGTAAAAGAGAATTTTGCATCCGATGACCCCTATAAATAACACAATAAAGTCAGAAGATTAGGCATATGCCTTAAAGAATAAAGGAGGTATAATTCACCCACCCTTTATTTCTCAGTCACTGAGTTCAGAGGACGAGTTGGACGTCACAGTGGAGGTGTGTCGACCCAGCACATCTCCAGCAGAGGGAAAACAGGCTGTTGAAAATAGCCTAAGTGGTATGAAGATCAAAACACCCTGTAATCATAGTATTGCCAGCTTCATGGGTAACTTGTCTTTTATTTAGAACCTTCATGTCACCCTTATTGTTATCTAGAATACCAGCTTGCTCATGAGGACTCAAAAGAGTCTGAATCCATTACCCCAGTGCACAGGTAAATTCCTACCATGAATAAATAAATAACTGAATAAAGGCTTACAAAATGTTGTTTATTGAAATAACAATGTTCTTTTGTTTTGACAAGTTTAACATTTTCATTAAAAATGACAACTTCCTTTGGTTGAGTCTATACTCTGTGTTTTGGTCATTTTGTTCGATCAGTTGTTTGCCAGATCTGGCTGAGATTGCAGACCTCTCCAGCATATCCTGTTCACCAGCCCATCACCAAGACTGGGTGGAGTCAGCTGAAGCCCCACCCATTCCTCACAGCAGGGGACATCCACCCTGTAACAGCACCCCACGTAGCCCAAAAGGTAAAGTGTTAAATCAAAAGAATGAAGATTTAGGATATGTTGTGTGGGTCAGTTTTGTCTGATTGTTAACACTGTTTAATAGCAGGCCGTAGGACACACCTTAAAGATGTGCAAGTTGGCACTGAGCCCCTCCCTCACCTCCAAAGCCTGTTGGACACGTCGCCATGGGGCAGTGCTCCATCCCATACTGTCTGCACAGAGACTTACGCCACAGCCAGCGCAGGAGACAGCAGCACTGTCAGTCAATGAATTGTTATAATATATAATCTATAATCTAACTATCTATCTATCTATCTATCTGTCTATCCATCCATCATTTCTGCAGGTTCGGTCAAATATCTTTAATATTGTGAATATTAAATTCACTTAAAGCTTTTTTAGTAAAGCAACTTCTTTATGTTATACACAAATGCTTGTTGTTTTGTTGTAGAAGCTTTCAACTGATAAAACTAAATGTATCATTATCTTATTTTTGCATCAGTATAACACAGCTAAAGCATTTATATTGATATTCTACTTCTCTTTTCAGACAAATGCCTCTGTGTCCAGCGTCCTGCAGTCTCCGGCTATAATCAACATCTCTAAGAATGGAAGGGAGGAAATAGACTCTGCCTCCAGTGGTAATGCAGAATTTACCACTGCCAGCTCTGGAGCCAGACAGACCGCTGAGACCAGCCAGGGGACCAGTGGTATGACAGTTTGTTTATTTATTTCAGTAGTGTTCTAAAACTTAATTATGAGATGTATGACGAGTGATGTCAGAATGTTTGTTTGTGTTTCCTGCAGAGAATAATGATGTGGGTGAGGAGGGAGAGGAAGTAGGTGACGACCCGTCAGATTCTGATCATCAGTGTGAGCAAAAATCCTCTGATGAAAAGGTGTTTGATGATGAACACACTGCAGAGAGGATGGAAGGATGTGAAGGTGAAAACCCATGTCAGACACATGGTAAAACAGATCTGCAGTAGTGCTGTGTTTTTATTATTTTAAATGAGAAATTGAAATAGTGTTTCTGTGTTTGCAGACCAGCATCCAGATCTCAACCCTGCTGGTATGGATAGTAATGCAAACTCACAGAAAAGCGATAAGAGTCACAGCCTTGATGAAACTGAGAGGTAAAACCTCTAGTACTTGGCCTTAGTAAAGGGATTTACCATTCTGTTTGTAAACTTTATGACACAGCGATGACAAAAAAGGACAAAAGTGACATATGTGACCCTGGGCCACAAAACCAGTCTAAAGTAGCACTGGTATATTTGTAGCAATAGCCAAAAATACATTGTATGGGTCAAAATGATTGATTTTTCTTTTATGCCAAAAATCATTAGGATATTAAATAAAGATTATGTTCCATGAACAGTGTATTGTATTTCAGCCAGATATTGTCCTAGCCTAACAAACCATACATCAATGGAAAGCTTATTTAGAATACATTTTTTAAAATAAATAAAAAAAATTGACCCTTATGACTGATTTTGTGGTCCAGGGTCACATATGTCAGAGCGAAACGGCTTCTTGAACTAAAAATTACTGTACTGATGGAAACAAATGAACCAAAATGAACAAAAATGCCCCATACATTTCAGACAAAGGGGCAAAAAATGCTCCTGCACAATTAAACAACATATTACGGCTATCACGATTAATATGAAATGTGAAAATGAATGGAAAGTGTCAATTTGCGGAATTACACTTAGATTCGCTCACACTGCATCAGAGTGCGTTCACGCACTGTTTTGTGCAGCGTTGAGCATTATAACCAATCAAACGTGTTTCTGTTCAACTTAGGAATGCATTGGCCAATTAAAGGCGCTTACATTAGTCTGCACTCTCACAAATTCCCTCATCATAAACAACACAGTGCAGATAAACTAAAAATGTTTTAAAAAATAATTTTGTAGCTTTAGTGATTATAACGGGAGTTTCTGCATAACTTGTGCTAGACTAGGCTTACGTCATGGACCGTCTTGTTTGTCTGTGAAGCCAGAATGTGACGTGCCCAAAATGAAATAAAAACCATCGTTATTACAATATAAAAAGCAATCATCTACAATAATGTTTTGTCATAACATCACAGCCCTGTGAACTCCTGTTTTCTACGTGTATAATTTGGATACAATTTTAAACAGTCTATTGTTATTCACAACCGTTTAAAATGTTGATTAAAGTAATTGCGTGAATGTAAGTATTTGACATTAAAGACAATATAGTATGGTTTTTATAATAATAAGGTGATTATAAAAATTGCCCATGGAATCAATTCCAGGGGATCGTGTACCATGTGTGAATGGAACAGCAGTCACTCCCGCGTTTGTAACCATAGCAACATTTTGGCGTCCTGTGGGAGTAAGAATTTAGCCTTTTGGTATCTCTTAAGACTATTTTTGTCTGTCGATTTTAACTAAACTACAGTTGATAGATGTGCTATGTTTTGTTTATGCTCGGGTGGCTGCTTTAGAGTGTGCCGTCTTGCCATGTTGCCATGTCCTCATATTTACAAATGCTTTTAGGCATGCTGTTTGGTCTTAGCTCATAAAGCTAGGCACTTTATGAGGTTAATATAGTGGTCTGCTGTGGATATGAGATATATGATATTTTGGTGTTATAAAACATAAAGCATTTGGGTGTTTTTGTGTTTTGTTGTTGTTTTTTCTATGAAGATCTGGCAACACTGACACTTTACTGCAGGGCTCGCAAGTGCAACTAGCCCTGTGTCAAAATGTGCTAAGGTTAACACTTGTATCACTGTTATTTTCTTGCATCTCACATACAGACAAAGACATATTTCTGTTGCGTGTTTAAATACCTCATTAGCAACTAGTTGTTCAGTTCAGTTCAGTACACACTGCATAGAATTTCTGTAAATGCGGTTGTCACTACCTGTATTTTTCGGGAGTTAATGCGGTTGTTGAATGCGGTTTAATTAAAATTTAGAATAGACTACTGTTTACTTTTTTAAATTTAGTATGTCTTTTTTTCCTAAAACTAAAACGAAGATGATTCTGCTTTGAAATGCCATATGAAATCTTGCAGGGCAAGCTCCACCCTTGATGAGGATTTACAGAGAATGCTTTTGGAGAGAGCCACAGAGCAAAGAACCACTACAGACCCAGGGTCCCTGTGAGTGTTGAAGCCCCATGCAAACAGTCTCTCAAAAACCAGCATGGAAGTGTCTACATTTTTGTAAATAGGACTAAATATGTCTTCCGAATGATATTTTACTCTTAAATCATATCAAACATTCATCTGTATTTGGTCTAGCATGGCTCAGTCTGACATAAAAGGAGAGGGGGATGTGAGAGACGACTTAGGTTGTCCAGAAGCGGACTACATAGAGACAGCAGCAGGTGTGTGGAAAGAAATCTTTTTCTAGCTTATTTTCAAGGGTTAGTATACAAGCTTCAAAGCCCAATAATGTTTAACTGGATGAAGCCCTATTTGTTTTCTTTCTGTAGAATGTATAAACAAGCTGGAAGAGAAGATTGAGGCAGCAAATGAGGAGAGCCATCCTAACAGGTGCACATGAAGCCTAAAATAATATGTATTTGACCCTAGAAATAGTGTTAGTGTAAATCACATTGTTTATATAATAGCGATATAGCTATTACCATTATAAATGAACCACTCTATAGATAAGTTACTAATTAAAAAACAGAATTTCTAATTGCAATTTCATTGTTTGATTTTTATTAGCAGAGTTCTTGAGCAGACACTTCCAGAGTCAATCAAACTGCACTGTTAAAGATGAGCCAATCCTGATGTTTTGCACCGGAATCGTTTTTAGTTTAGATGCTTAATGCATGTGGTTTGTGTTCTTTTATGTTGAATTTACTCTTTAATGAAAGAAAATGTTCCAAACAAAAAACTTCAAACTTGTTCTTAAATAAATCAACAATTTGAGATTTGATATTACTATGGACCTTAACAAATAGATGCAATACATTTTTAGATGTTTTCAATTCCAATTGATGTTCTGATGTTGTTGCTACAGAAATGTATTGGCAGTGTCTTGTTGCATTCAGTAGCTTTTAAATAAACGACACGTCTATATAAAAAAGACATTTTATTGCATACTCAAAATAATTACAACAGTAACCTAAAAAAGGTGAATACACTGAATCTTAACATTCATATACAATCTCCTCTGTTTGTCTTAGATCTGTCACCTGTTTCACTTTACAAAAAATATAAACTCTTATGCTGTACAGTTTCTTTCTTATACAAATCTACTGATTCCACAACAGGTCATGATATAATTTAATAAGGGCTGCATAACTTTATGCAGAGGAAGTAGAACTTCTGATAAAATGACTTTCTTTTAAATGTATGCAATCCTGATCAACAAATATACTGAACTTTGTGGACGCAATGTTTATGAAATGTTTTCTAGTCCACCATCTTCCTGTTCTAAACTGTTGATCTACTAAAAGTGTAAGAAGGGTTTTACTTCAGTACACAGGTTGAAGGAACTGGTGGATTTACATGTTTTTGTGGGGTTTGTGCATCTATTTTGTGCGCTCAGTCTCTTGCAAGTAATGACACAAGTCCTTTTTTATCCAGCTCAACGAGTTTAAGGTGCTGTAGGGTCTTCAGTGCTGAATCACTGACTTTCATGTTCAGCTTCTTCATCCTCTGAGTGCTTATTGGCCCTCTGAAAAGACAATAATTAAATATTTAGATCAAATGTATTAGAAATACATTTGTAGAAAACCATGTAGTTGTCTTAAGTGCTTATTTTGTCTACAGTGCATTACCAATCATAATGTTGCACAAATATGACCAGACAAACCTGTTCTTGTCTGAGAAGTACTCGGATAACTGCTTATAGAGTGTGTTGAGGTCATTCAGCTTCAAGTTACCACGTACACTCCGCGGGACAGTCTCAAATGTCCCCTCAGACACCTCTTCATGCATATTTTGTGCTGCAAGAAAAGGAAGAAAAATGACACAATATAATTTGACATTGATGCAGATGCTGGTGACCTTTAAAACTGTGCCAGTGTTACAAATGTTGATAGTTTTCTTCTGTTCTTACATTCAGACTGCGCTTGAGTTTGAGGTTGTTCTGTAGGCACGGCCTAAAGAAACAGAAACACATTCACTAAATCAAAGTAGCTTTTGCCTCAAATAATTAAGTAATTTTAATAGGAAACTACACTGCTGTTTAGAAATTAGGGTCAGTAATTTTTTTAAAAAGAAATGAACACTTTCATTCAACAAGGATGCATTAAATCAAAAGTGACAGTTGAAACCTTTATAATATTACAAACTATTTTCATTTATTAAAAAAAAAAAAAAAAGCTGTTCTTTTGAACATTCTATTCATCAATGAATACTTTATGTATGTTTCTTGAACAACAAAAATCAACATACAAGTTCTGAAAGTTCATGTGACACTGAAGTCTAGAGTAATGATGTGATATGGCCTTGGTAAGCATAATTATGCATAACTATGAGTTTGTGAATTTAAAAAAAAAAAAAAAAAGTTTATCTCACAATTCTGACCCTTTTGGCTTTTGCGAGATACAAACGTACAATTGCAATTGTGAATTTGTACCTTGCAATTCTAATTCAGAGTTTGTATCATGTAATTCTGAGACAAAAAGTGTCAAAACTGCAAGTCTGCATCATGGAATTCTGAGAAAAAGTCAGACTTGCGAGTTTGTATCATGTAATTCTGAGGAAAAAAAAAAAAAAAAAAAAGTGTCAGAATTATGAGTTTGTATCAAAATTCTTAGAAAAAGTGTCAGAATTGCAAGTTTGTGTCATGGAATTCTGAGAAAAAGTCAGACTTGCGAGTTTGTATCATGTAATTCTGAGAAAAAAAAAAAAAAAAGTGTCAGAATTATGAGTTTGTATCAAAATTCTTAGAAAAAGTGTCAGAATTGCAAGTTTGTGTCAAGGAATTCTGAGACAAAAAGGGTCAGAATTGCGAGTTTGCATCATGGAATTCTACGAGAGATGTAAAAAGTCACAATTACCTTTTTTTTTTTTTTTTTTTTTTTTTTTTTTTTGGAAAAAAAGTGGCGGAAACGGCTTTCTATACATAATAGACTTCAAAAAGCATTTAAAAAGAAAAATTTTACCAACCCCAAACTTTTGAACAGTAGTGTAGTTATGTAATTAAGGTAATATGAAGCATTACAAAATGTCTAACCTCTACATTTAATGCGGCAACAGATGAACAGAGAACATCTCTTGCTTCTTGTTCTTCTTCTGTCAGTGGCGGAACCTTGAATACAAGATTTTCCATTAGCACACATCAAGTCCAAACCCAAAAACCTCAAACCTCTTACTTTAAACAAAGAGCACAGTAAAATCATTGTGTTTGGCCTCTAATGTACTAAGATTGTCACAAACCTATTGGTTTGATAGATTTGAGCTGTTGTTGCACAACTGAATGAATACCTGCACATCTGCTGTGTTCTGCAGCTGTTGAACCAGCTGCACTGTAGTGTCCAGGTGAGCTCGTATCGAGTCCATGGATCGTTTTTGTTCCGCTGCAATCTCCTCCACCTGTGCGCACAGTGCCGCATGCCGTGCTTTGATCGCTGACAAGTTCTCCAACAACTGAACAGGGTTTCCCTGAAATCCACAATCGCAGATTTAGAAAGAGACTCAGTCACTATTTGTAAATCGACAGACGAAAACGAACATACCTCAAACGTGCCCGCTTCACGCGCATTGGCCATGAAGTCAAACTTCAGTCGCTTTTCCACATATTCTATATCAGCTTCTGCTTTCTGGAACTACAAGGACACAAATCTAAACATCATAATTCATTAGGTATTCAAAAGATTTTAATCGGGTGTTTGGCATTTCGTGGCCCATCTGAATGAGGGTACAACCTAAAACCTGAAACCCTATTAGCAATATTGCACTACTCTGAACATAGTGGACAGCAGAGGCAATACTGATAGGGTCCCAAGAATTAGGATTAGCGATTTCAACCTGTAAAACAGAAGACAAGCAACAAGCCAAATGAGACGGCGCACCTCTTTTTGAAAACTTCAAACGTGCAAAGCTGCTCTCAGACGCTTTGACAATACTATTGCACTGCTAGCTGTCCAATACAGTAGTGCAATGAAGTCAGAGCACCTGTTAACAGCAAGTGATGTGGCCGGCCACGCCGTTGACCCTACCTTTGAGAAAAATCCCTGGCCAATGCCCTTTTAACATTGCACTGCTTTAATAACGGGGTTATCAGTAGTACAATATAAAAGGGGCACTGGACAGACGGTACGCATTCAGGGCGGTCCATTTGCATGCTGAAATATCCAATCATGTAAATAATCAACAAAAAGCCTGGGAAGAAAAACACAGCTGTCACATAAACATTAAAACATTATAGTGCTGAGATACAAACGGCATTTTGCACTTTATAGCTATTTTGCATTATTCAATCAAATGGGTGCCAACCATAATTATTCAGATATAGAATTAAAAAATATTTTTCTCCTCAAAACAACTGATTCTGACACCAGCAGGGTAGTAAAGTTACTAATGCTAGTTTGCTAAAAAGAGCAACACTGCGCCCCCTATAGTCTACCCTTCCTTATGTTATTTGAACTCGTGAAAAATTATATTAATGCATGTTATTATGGTTTTACTTAAACTGAATACAATATAGCTTTCATGAGATTATGCATACAAATGATCAGAGTCTTCAAAATCGAAACTTTTACATGGAGGTCTATGCGTCTTGCAGAAGCAAGACACATTTGATATAAAATGTTATCAGTTAATAACGTTTGCTACAATAACTCGGTGTGCATATAAACCTATAGTGTTACCACATATTTAAATATCTTATGAAATTAGGTATAATGAGCAAGTTCTGGATGCAGCGCGCAGTTTCGCGGACACACGCTCAGGCCCTCCCGCACCCGCAGTCCCCTCACCGTCGATCACACAGCAGCTATCGATCCAAATTAATATTTTTCCGAATGAACGCCACGGTTTCGATTCAAAATATGTACATTTTAGTAACTCAATTATATTAAGGCTGCTTTTCGCGGTAAATATAACTGAATAGAGACATTAGCAGTGGCACTAGTTAGCCATCCAGCTACATGTTTTTCGTAATTTTCTCCCCACCAACCTGAGGGAAAGTCAGAGGCATTTACAGAACGTGTAATTCTTCCTGTTTGTTCTCTATTACGTTGTCTATCGTAAAGGCACCGGTGTTATTAACAGTTAAACGCGTACGGTCGGTTTACATTTGGAAACATTTGATGCAAACGTTTAGCTGAAAAAACAGCTTACCATCGCCTCCAGCTTATCAACTGTCTCCATGTTGAATAGTTTACATTCCTGAAGCAGCCCCGGAAATATAAAGCTCGCAGCAGAACGCAAGTCCTCCTCTGATTGGTCAGCTGTCAGAGCGCTTTGAAGATGATTGGTCAGTTCGGAGGGAGAACTAGAGGAAAAGGGGCGGTATGTTCGGGATGGAATTCTAACGTACTGTCTTGAACGTATTACACAGTGTATGTATAATGCGTAGTTTTTAAAATTGTACATTACCAGTCAAAAGTTTGCGAAGAAAAAGATTTTTTAATTTTTTTTTTTAAGAATTCTATTCTGCTCTCCAAGCATTTGTTTGATCCAAAATACAGCAAAAGCAGTAAATTGTGAAATATTTTTACTATGTAAAATAACTGCTTTCTATTTGAATATATTTTAAAACCTAATTTATTCCTGTGATCAAAACTAAATTTGCATCATTACATCAGTCTTCAGTGTCACATGATGCTTCAGAAAAATTGTAATATGCTGATTTGCCTTTTAAGAAACATTTATTATTAGTAGTATCAATATTTAAAGCAGTTGAGTACATTTTTTCAGGATCCAAAGTTCAGCATTATCTAACATAAAAAGCTTTCGTAGCAAACACTATACCATTCAAAAGCTTAGAGTCAGTATTTTTTATTTATTTATTTATTTTTGAAAAGAAATTATATAAATTAATACTTTTATTTAGCAAGGATGCTTTAAATTGGTCAAAAGTGATGATTAAGACAATGTTACAAAAGATTTATATTTCAGATAAATGCTGTTCTTCTGATCTTTCTATTCATCAAAGAAAGCTAAAACAATTATGCTCAGCTGTTTTCAACATAATAATAATAAATGTTTTTTGAGCAGCAAATCAGAATATTAGAATGATTTCTAAAGGATTGTGTGACTGGAGTAATGGTGCTAAAATTTCAGGTTTGAAATCATTAATAAATTACATTTTAAAATATATTCAAAATACTCAAAAATACTGAATTGTTTTACTATTTTTTTCTGTCTTTTGATCAAATAAATGCAGGCTTGGTGAGCTGAATAGAGTTCTTAAAAATGATTAAAAACCTTACTGTTCAAAACTTTTGACTGGCAGTGTGAGTAAAATTTAGTGTATGCAGAATTGAGTGATAAAACACTTATTTTATTTCCCCTCATTTTTGTGTAAGAGTATGATAACTATTAAATAATATTTCAAAATATTTCATATTTTGCTATTTAATTTTTTTAATTGTTTATGCATCACAGTGAAATCATCAGATTACATGCATGCAGAAAATGTATTATATTTTTTACAAAACCGTATTCTGCACAGTATACATACTTTACTTTACATGATCTACATGTATTACATTCCTAATATACGTAGTATATATACACATCTTGACAATTACCGGAAGAGACCTATTTTAATCTCCAAGGTGTAATGTTCAGGTCAGGGTAACTTTAGAATCATGCTCTTGGATGCTTAAACAAATTAAGTACTAAAGCTCAAGTCTTGATTACAGTTAATATTGTACTATTTTTTAAATAATATTTAATTAATAAAAGCAAAACATATACTACTGTCCTTAAACAGTCATTTAAAAAATTCAGAGAAAAGTTTTAATGACGTTTCACCCAAACCCGACCAATCGACTGCCAGAATGTTAACAGCCATTAAAAGAATAGGCGACGATAAGCCCCGCCCCTTTTAATGTGACTGACAAACATTCTATTCAATCATAGCACCGCGTACACACCGCTACACCAATCAGAGAAGGCCAGTGGCTCATAGCTTGAACAAAGCTTGGCTGCGCCGTAGGCTCGTTCTCGCCCGGTTGTCTTGTTAGAGGACGTTGGAGTCACAGTCAGGAGGGGCTCTATATCAAACATTAATTTTAAAACAGCAAGCACTTACAGAAAAGCAAGCCAGCATGTTCTCCCGCATCGCTAGACCAACCTCTACCCTCGTCCGGAGCCTGTCCACCTCCTCCCAGGTAATATCTCATATTTGTGAACATGCGAGAGTGCTAACATTAGCCTCCATGATTTGTATTAATGTGCGATGACGTTAACATGTCAAACTGTGGTAATACCCAATGTACTTTTTTTCCCTTGCTCACTCGGGTTTCCCAGTGAGCCGTAGACTACAACAATATCATTATAACAAAGTTAAGTGAAACTGCATCCAGGTAACCCAGAAGTTACCTTGCTTGACATTTAGCCATCACACTGACAGAGTAGGTGTTCCAACACAACTCATTTCTTAGTCATGTGTATGTAAGTTGCAAGGATCATTCAGTATTCGCCATGAATCTGTTAAAATCTTATTTGGCATGAGAAGGTTTTTTAGGCGACCTTGCAAACTCGTTTAGCTTCCTGCGTAGGATCATCCTGGTAAGAGGAGGTATCGCTTTGACTCACGTCCACCTTTGAAAGGTCATTACTGTAATCATACTTTGCTCACTGTTGCGTAGTAAATACAACAGTGTCTTGATCTGTAATGAGATATCAGACTTAATTCAGCTTTTGTGTTGTGCGAAAGTGAAAGTGCTACAGAGATGCTGTCAGATGTGCCATCTGACACGTTGTGTGCTTTTGAAGACATACTTTTATTTCTGTACAGCAGGGTTTCAAACTGAGATCTTGGGATCATGGACAAATTTAAAACAGTAAAAATGTGAAAATAATCATATTTTGAATTCTGTGGTATTTGAAAAATTCTCTGTTATTGAAGTCTTTGACAGTCTTCTTCAACAGTGCAATGCATGCAGTTCAACTGCCATTTGTATTAGACTAATTAGTTTGCTTGCTGTAAACACATTTATATGCCATAAAGACTTCCTTTGTACTGTCTAAACCGTTTACAGAGTCCTTAATTACTTAGTTTAAAGCCTTCCTCTCCTCATCATGAGTGGTAGTAAAAATTCCCTCTGGCCTTTTTCCAGACTGAAAAGGTCCCAAGGTCAAGATAAAAAAAAGTGTTATTGTGACCTACATGTTTAAACTGAGAGACACACACAATTTTTAACATTTCGTTCTCTTAGAATTATAAGGTTGTATCTTACATTTTTGTCAAACTTGAGTTATTCACATATGCTTATTAGGTGACAACTTATTTACATAATGTGATGTTTCTTTTGTAAGCTGTGTACATTTTGGGCCTTTTTTTTAGAAAACAAAAATGGTTCTATCTACAGAAGTCTATGGAATGCAAAAACTTTGAACTTAGTATCTCAAAAGTGCTCAGAATGCAGATAGAATCTTATAATTCAAAGGCTACGATTTGCGTTTAGTGGTTGTTCTATATTTTGATTTAATAATTTTTTTACAGCCAGATTATGATTAATGATTCCTCTTTAATGTTTATAAAACATGCAACAATTCAAAGCAGTAAATTTATTAGCCTAGGAAGTCAAAGGGTGCTTTAATGATAAGAGTAAGGTTGAATCAGCATGTATTGTGACTAATGCATTTTTTTTTTTTTCTCTCTCTCCTCTTTGCAGCACAATGCGAAAGTTGCTGTCTTGGGTGCCTCAGGTGGCATCGGACAGCCCCTGTCTCTCCTGCTGAAGAACAGCCCTTTAGTGAGCGAGCTGTCACTTTATGATATTGCCCACACTCCTGGAGTGGCTGCTGACCTCAGTCACATTGAGACAAGAGCCACTGTCACAGGTATAGAGATTGTTTCAGCTCCTTAAGCCTTTTAGATTTTGATTGGTCTTTTTTTTTTTTTTTTTTTTTTTTTTTTGAGAAAGTTGTTGACTTTAAATTTGTCTGCTGTAGTGTTCACTGTCTTTCTTTGCAGGCTACATGGGAGCAGATCAGCTGGGTGCTGCACTGAAAGGCTGTGAGGTTGTTGTCATCCCTGCTGGTGTCCCAAGGAAGCCTGGTGGGTGTATATATATACACATATATGTATAAAATTTCTTTTTTCTTTTTTTTTTTTTTTTTTAAATCTGTGCTTTTTTTATTATTACATTTAAAGTGAGCATGTAACTAGGGCTGTCACTGTCAATTATTTTGGTAATCAAGTAATTTGTTGAATATTCTGATGATTAATCATTTTTTGGTAGTAATAAAAATAGACCTAGGTGAACAATAGCCTTTAAAATTATATAAAATACATACATAATACGAATAAGGCAATAATAATTAGTTCAAATAAAGTATCACATGCAAGTAATCATATGGTATTATTGAACAAAACTGTTAAAATACATAATGTATTATAAACAATAGAGCTAAGAGAGTGTTTAATATTGACTCAAAAACGTTTAACTCAAATCAAATATCCACCTAATCTTTAATATTTTCTATCATATTATGATAGAAAAGCTACAGCCACTGTAATTTCTTGAATATGTTGACACCAAAATGTTTAAACTTTGAGAGGGTTTAAACTTTTATTTTGAAATTGCGATGTGTATTGATGTATTCTCCTGGGTTTGCGTAGGTTTATAAATGATTTACTTTACAAATCTGATGAAATGGCACACGTTGCATTCCCAGATGACATGCAGAGATGGAGCTTCATGTAAATGATAACAGTTTGTGTAGCATTTACTATGAATGGAGCCGCTCTGACATGCATGTAAACAAAATGCACATGTTAAACCTGGATTGCATACATTTATTTAATTGAATCATAGTGTTCGTGAATTCTTAATAGTATTATGCTTTATGATTTTGAAATGGGTTTAATATTATACAGTATTTTGCAGATTACTCGTCACGGACAAAATGCAATCAAGGATTTTTTAAATTTGAATACTTGAATAGTATCGAGGAATCACTTCAAGCCTATTTGTACGCTATTTTATTTGTGCATATGTACTGTTACATCTAACTCGGGGAAACAACCAAAAAATAAGGGAACTGAGAGTGCGAGAGGCGTCGAATTCAAAGCCCGGATGAGCCCCTAATTGTTACATCCTGACTCGGGGAAGCAACAAAAAAATAAGGGCACTGGGGGTATGAGAGGTTCTGGCTTCAAATCCCGGACGAGCCCCCAATTGTTACATCCCGACTCGAGGAAACAGCAAAAAAAAAAAAAAAAAAAAGAAGGGAACTGAGTCCAAAAGTATCATTCTAAGCCAAAAACATTTATTTGTTCTACAAAATCGAGATAAGGGAATAATAAAATAATAATAGCAAATAAACAAATTTTAAATGCACGATTTGGGGGCAGAGAACCACCCGACGCGAAGTGGCGCATTTAAAATCCTTTAATGCACAGCAAGCTGTTGATTATCCTGCTTATTCCATGGTAATTTGCCAAGTTATAGTCAAGTTAAAACTGGTATTGCTGTTTGCACCAATAGCCTCATGGGTAGCGCGCTGACATACGCCGCTGTTGCGCTGCGGGTCCGAGTTCGAATCTGAATCTGTCGAATCAGATCTCTCTCCCACTTCGCGTCCTGTCCAAATACACTGTCATATTTAAATAAAGCCATAAAATCGCCAAAAAAAAAAAAACTAGTTTTGCTCTTTGCAGCACAATATTTGACAGAATGGGTAAAAATAACAATTATTTTCGTCAGTTACGGCACTTTGGCTCTAGCGTTCTGCCTGCTTCAAATCAGAAACAGAGATGAAATGGTGCAGTAAGATCACATTTATTTGAATGAATTATAGGATTTATTTCAATTAATTATTGAGAGAGAGAGAGAGAGAGAGAGAGAGAGAGAGAAATGATTTGTGTATGTCTTACCTGTGTGCTACGTGTCTCTCTCTACAAACTATTAATTACTTCAAAAACAGCAATTTTACCACCTCGTTGCTGAGGAATATAATGTAGCAGTCTAGTATCTAGGTTTTTTTATTAGTAAAAATTGCAGGAAACATTGACAAGTTTAAGTGTGTGCACAGTGCCATCTGCGATCTTCAATGTCGCTCTCTCTGTGTGTGTGTGTGTGTGTGTGTGTGTGTGCGAGCAATGTGTGTTGGTTAGTGTGCATCAACTAAAATGGCACATTAATACAGAACGGTAATTAAACTGACTTGGAATTACCTGCTCAGACAAACCATGGAATAATTATAAATAATGGTAAAAGGTCCAGCTGTCTAGCCAAGCTCAACTGCAGGATGTTAACAAAAGAAGCAGCCTCCTCCCAAACAAGGATGGAGCTCTTAAATACCCAGTTCTCCAATTAAGTACAGGTGAATCTTTAGCTGGTAACCTATAGGAACAAAGAAAACAACAGCAAAGAAAATTCAAAACAACCTGACCTGTAACAGTATGAACGGGATATTGAATAAAAATGATTGATTGGCTTAAACATGCAAGGGCTTGGTGACGTAAGTTTATAGAAACCCACCAGAATTTCTCAAGATTTTCCTTTACGTCCTATTTTTTTAGGTATGACCCGTGATGATCTGTTCAACACCAATGCCACCATTGTGGCCACATTAACCGATGCTTGTGCCCGTTACTGTCCTCAGGCCATGATCTGCATCATTTCAAACCCAGTAAGTATAACATCTCATGTGATATCTCACATTGCTGAAATTTCATTTTATACCTGCTCAAAGGTCACAAGGGTTTATAGCACTATACATGTGTAAATGTATATACAGTATATGTAGATTACTGTTGCTTTAAACTTTCCGTTAAGATAACTGATAAATGCTCCTATAGAAAAACAGATTAAGTATTGAACTTTGATATTGTGAATTTCAGGTCAACTCCACCATCCCAATCACTTCAGAGGTGATGAAGAAGCATGGCGTCTACAACCCCAACAGAGTCTTTGGCGTCACAACACTGGATATCGTCAGAGCAAACACTTTTGTTGCTGAGCTCAAAGTGAGTTCTGTAAATTCAATAATGATAGGAGTTGATTTTTAAGTGCAGATTTATTTATTTATTGTCATAAGAAAAACTTTGCACAGTCAGTTCATTGTCAACATTGAAACAATATTTCCAGGGCCTTGATCCCGCCAGAGTCAACGTGCCAGTTGTTGGAGGTCATGCAGGAAAGACCATCATTCCTCTCATTTCACAGGTAAGGAAAACCTGTAGTACTACCTGATTTATTCAATAAACCTTAGTATTAGTATTACTAAATAGTATTATATCATGACTAACGAGACAGGCTGTGTCTTTCACATCATTGGCATTGCACTGCATAACCACGCCCACTGTAAATTGTTCTAAAATCCAGGATCAAAAAAGATCAAATAACGTCTGATTGGCTGTGATTGCTTTTGAACAGATATTTTAGACTATTTGGTGAAATGATAAAGATTCTTATTTTATTTTGTGTTTTCAGTGTACACCCAAGGTTGAGTTCCCCGCAGATCAGCTGTCTGCTTTGACGGGCAGGATCCAAGAAGCTGGAACTGAGGTTGTGAAAGCTAAAGCTGGTGCAGGTGGGAACTGAAGTTTTATATGCTGTTTGACTGCTTTTTTTTCTTTTGAGTACTCTGAACATTGGTTCCTTTGTGTTGCTGGAATTTTAGTTGTGCAGATGATTAATTTAGTGAGAAGATCTGGAATCTTAATATGTCTCTTTTCATAGGCTCTGCCACTCTGTCCATGGCCTATGCTGGAGCCAGGTTCACATTCTCCCTTCTCGACGCCATGAATGGAAAAGAGGGTGTTGTTGAATGTGCGTTTGTGAGATCTGAGGAGACAGATTGCAAATACTTTTCTACTCCTCTCCTCCTCGGGGTAAGTCTAGAATTGACCATCTTTAGAAGTTACTTGATCTTATTTTTAGATCATACAAGGTCAAAGTACCATAACCTGGTAGTAAAAAAAAAAAAGACTAGGCTTTGTTTGTTTTTAAGCGTAATTTTTATTTTTCTCTTCTCAGAAAAACGGCATTGAGAAGAACCTTGGGCTTGGCAAGCTCTCTGCGTTTGAGGAGAAGCTGGTAGCTGAAGCCATGGATGAACTGAAGGGCTCCATCAAGAAAGGAGAAGACTTTGTTGCAAACATGAAGTGATCTGTGTTCGTGACACGCTACCTGTGAAATGTCATTTATTTATAAAGCTGAGTCCTTGTATGTCAACAGGGTTTCCTAAAACTGTATTTTCATCATGTTCAAAGATGCAGACAGTCTTTGTACTGATTAAAACGGTCAAATCCAGCTCAATAAAATGGTCTGTTTACCAACTCCACACATTTTTGCATTTCAGTTCACTCGTTTCAAAATTTAGCTATTATCGACTTATTATTGACTTTTGTTGTGGATAATTGGATGCAATGTGAGTGACTCATAAATCAATGTGAATTAATTTTACATAAACAAAAATGGCTCTGAGTAATCCTGTTGTCATTTGTTGTTTTTTCAAACAAAGATCCACTGTTACATCCCCAGTTATTTAAGTGTCACTTGTAATGGATATTAAATTTCCTATTGATTTGTATTATTTATTCATAAAGAACTATATGAACTGCGAATCTGCCCCTTAGTCATGTAATTTAGGAATGGAGCACTGCATGCATGAAAGATTCGAAAGTTTTTTTGTTTTTTTTTTTGGTAATTAAAACCAGCTAACATTTTACATCTGAAATATATAAATATGTGGTTTTGTCTTTTGAATATTACACATTTTCCAATTACAGTTGTGCTCCTATAGTAAACGTATTATTTTATAATGGGTAGAAACCTATATAACATATGGTGCTTAAATCATATTGCTGATAAATGTTTTTCTTGACTTTTTATTGATCATTAGTTAACAGTCAAACCAAAATTTATTCAGACACCTTCAACATTTTTCCATATTATCAGAGTTTATTTGCTATAGTTTAGAAAATGGTAATAAAATATGACAAGCACTCAAGAGTTAAACTGTCAGAACAAATTAATCTTGATAATGTGAGATAACTTTGATAGAAAGGTATGTAACATGGTAAGTTCAAAGTGTCAAATTCTTGGTCCCAAATTTTTATCTGTTTTCTAATAGTCCACTTTATGAAGAACATTTGGGTATAATATGTCACGGTTTACTTTATTTTGCTATCCTCACTTACACAATTGAATTATAGTGTCCGGCACCCACTAGTGAAAAAATATCAAAAATGATATCTGGTGTCTGAATAATTTTTGGTTTGACTGTATACATATTAATGGTATGAATTATCACAGAGATGTTGACCACTTCAGAAGATAAAAAATAAATAAAAAAACGTATTAAATATGCAGATTATTGTATATATATATATATATATATAATTATATTCAGTAGGTTAGGTCACAGTACACACAGTACAATAATATTGTGTTACGTGTATTATAACATTTGTGCCAAACCGTAGTGCCACCAATTCAGAGAAATCAAAACAGGCTGATTTTTTAAATGTATTCTGTAAAAGTCTTTGTAAACGCCAAAGAAATACGTTTCTAGAATTTTGTCTTACGTTGGCTTATTTGCATAAGGTTTGCTCATTTGCATACGTACGGAAACGTCCTGCCACCAATCAGTACAGGCGGTTTGTACGAAAACATCGACTTCGCATCCACCGTCGTACTAATTAGTCAAATTCACCGTTTCCATGTCTTTACTGTGGCAGTAAATTGAAAATCAATTAAACAAAATATTCCGAATTTAAACATTAAGTATTTTTGGTGTACAGACCGTTAAACAATGGCTGGTTTAACAGAAGAGCGTTTGCGCGTGGTGGCGATCATTCACGCTCTCAAAGCTGTCGGTATCCGCGTGAAAAACTGGAAGAACTTTCTAAATGGAGCTTCGAACTGTGAACAGACTTTTAGTCAGGTGAAAAAAAAATAAACGTATGAACTTTACTTCGAAACGACGAGGATTAATTTGTTGCGTAAATATATTGTACCATTGACAGACGTTGATTTTTTTCTCTCAGGAGAGCGCGTCAAAAAGCTTTGCTTTTGGACGTGACCTGCACTTGCTCCCTCAACATGAACTGTCTGACATGGGTGGTACAGTACCTAAGTATGTTTAATAGCTAATCTTCTTGGAGTTTCACGGGTGACACATGACAGTGGTTGACAGAATCCTAAGTTTGGTGTGCGTCTGATGTGCTGGTTTTCAGGTTCTTGGTGGAGGCCTGTGGGTATCTGTCACAGCATCTGGATACAGAAGGGCTTTTCAGGAAGACTGGATCATTGAGTCGTATTCGAGCTTTAAGGGTAAATTCCCTACATTTTGTCACGTTGACTTTTTAGTTTTTCATGCTAAATACATGACTACATGGCTTTTCATTCAGGTTCATGTTTTCACCTTTACTTGTGCAGTTTTTTTTAGTTCCACTAATTTTAACTCGCTTGTCAAATGTTTTTTTTTTTTAAATATTGTTTTAAAGAAGGCTTTTATACTTAGTAAGGCTAAAAGAAGTTTTTTAAACGTACTAAGTGATAGTTAAAACAGTTTTACAGTATAGAAACAGTGTATACATATATGTACACTTCCATTCGAAAGTTTAGATCAGTATGATTAAAAAAACAAAACAAAACAGTTTCTCATGCTCATAAAGGCTGCATTTATTTGATCAAAAATGCAGAAAAAACAGTAATATTGTGAAATATTATTTAAATGTAAAATAACTGTTTTATCTGTGAATATATTTTAAAATGTAATTTATTCCTGTGATGCAAAGCTACATTTTCAGCATCATTACTTCAGTTTTCATTGTCACATGATCCTTCAGAAATCATTCTAATATGCTGATTTAGTATCAGTGTTGAAAACAGTTGTGCTGCTTAATATTTTGTTGCAACCTGTGATACTTTTTTCAGGATTCTCTAATAAATAAAAAGTCAAACAAACAAACAAACAAAACAGCATTTATTTAAAATAGAAATCTTTTGTAACAATTTAAACTACCATTTAAAAGTTTGTGGTCAGTACATTTTTATCCTTTCTTTTTTTTGAAAGAAATTAATACTTTTATTTACCAAGGATGTTAAATTGCAAATAGCAAAGACTTATGTTGTTAGAAAATATTTCTATTTTGAATAAATGCTGTTCTTTTTAACCTTTTATTCATATCATAGAATCCTGAAAAATTATCACAGGTTCCAAAACAGTATTAAGCAGCAGATTGATAAGAAACGTTGATGATAAATTAGAATGATTTTTGAAGGATCATGTGACACTGAAGACTGGAGTAATGCTGATGAAAATTCAGCTTTGCGTCAAAGGAATAAATTATATTTTAAAATATATGAAAATAGAAAACTTTTTTTTACTGTAATAATATTTTACAATATTACTGTTTTTTCTATATTTTTGATCAAGTAAATGCTTGATGAGCATTCTTTAAAAAAAAAAAAAACATTCAAAATTTTACTTATCCCAAACTGACAGTAAAGACATTTGTAATGTTACAAACATTACAGATTTAAAATGCTGTTCATATTTGTAATTGATCACCAAATGATCCTTTAGAATGATTTCTGAAGGATCATGTGAAACTAAAGACTGAAGTAATGGCTGCTAAAAAATCAGTTTTGCCATCTGAGAAATGAATTATATCATAAAATATACTAAAATGGAAAACAGCTGTAACACCAAATGCTACTTTTTCATAGGCAGACCTGGAGCAGGGAAAGCCAGTCTTCCTTCCCCCGCATGCATCCCTCCTGCAGCCCTGTGACGTTGCCTCTATCATCAAGCAGTTCTTACGTGAGCTGCCATCTCCTCTCATCCCTGCAGACCTCCAGGTCCCTCTGATTCAGGCCCAGGGACTTGAGATGACACATGACCAGGAGGGAGCGAGAAACAGAACAACTCTACTCATAACAGCTCTGTTTCCTTCATCCAACGCACGTGCACTCAGATACCTGTGCACCTTTCTGCGTCAAGTTGCAGAAAGGTTTCACATTTGATTGCACATTTGTTTTTTTTTATATTTCTTGAATTTGTGCATGTTAAAGTATTCTCTTTTTTTCTGTAATCTTTATGATTCTGTGGTAATTGAGAGCATCCAAGAAATGGTTTACATTGACATGCAGACAATGGACAAGTTCATAAGGTAGGTCAGTAATGATTGTTGATGTCTTTGATCAGATGCAGTGAAAACAGAATGGATGCTACCAGCCTGGCTGTTGTTATTGCTCCAAACCTGCTTCAGTCTCCAGCACCACCTTGCAAACTCACTTTGGACACTGAGAAACATTTAGACCAGCAGACATCAGTGATCAAATCATTTATTCTTCATGCAGATCGTATTGGTAAAGATGTATGAGAGTTGTATGCCGAATTGGTTAACCGGCCCTTTGCTGGATTTAGCATAATTTATTTTGTGTAAACTGAACTTGTGCATGAACTTTGTCTATCAGGTGGTGTTCCATCGTGTGTGCTGGACGTGTCAAAAGCAACAGGGGGAGCCGAGACGCCCTCTCCTGCAGGTGGTGCTATGTTTAGTAAGAGGACAGGACTGAGTGTTTATAGAAGTCTGAGACGACAACGGAGGCGAAGTGTTGGTGGTGAGATTGCAATGATAAATATAGATGTGATGTCACAATCAAAAATACCCAAATATTAACCAGCACAACTGTTTTCTACGTTTAATAATATAAAAATGTTTCTTGAGCACCAAATCTGCAAATTAGAATGATTTCTAAAGGAAATGCACTACCAGTCAAAAGTTTTTGAACAGTAAGATTTTTAATGCTTTTTTAAAGAAGTCTCTTCTGCTCACCAAGCCTGCATTTACTTGATCCAAAGTACAGCTAAAATATGTGAAATATTTTTACTGTTTAAAATAAGTGTTTTCTATTTAATTATGTATTTTAAAATGTAATTTATTCCTGTGATCAAAGCTTCTTTTTTTTTCAGTCACATGATCCTTCAGAAATCAGTCTAATATGCTGATTTGCTGTTCAAGAAACATTTTATTATTATTATTATTATTATTATTATTATCATCAATATTAATTAGCTGATTAATTATATATTATCAGTATTATTATCTGAAATAAAAAGCTTTTGTACCATACACTATATGGGGAATGAGAGAAATTAATACTTTTATTCATTTACTTTTAAAATTGATCAAAAGTGATGATAAAGACATTTATAATGTTACAAAAGAATTCCATTTCAGATAAATAGTTTTTGTGAACTTTTTATTTGTCCAAGAAACCTGAAAAAATTCTACTCAACTGTTTTCAACATAATAATAATAAATGTTTTTGGAGTAGCAAATTGAAGGATTGTGTTATGAATAAGTAATGATGCTAAAAATTCAACTTTGAAATCACGTAAATAAAAAAAAAGAAAAAAATTACTGCTTTTGCTGTACTTTGGATCAAATAAATGCAGGCTTGGTGAGCAGAACAGACTTCTTTAAAAAAAAAAGCATTAAAAATCTTACTGTTCAAAAACTTTTGACTGGTATTGTGTGTGTATATATACATACTTGCAAAAATACTTTTTTTCAATTTTAATCAAAATACTGTTTCAGAAATATTTGTAGATGCTTTCTCCAAACTGAAGCCATGTCGTACTCCCACTGGACCACCAATAGTCTTGGATGTCACGCCAGGTGAGCCACAATATTTTTGCATGGGAAGTGTCTTCATAATAATTACTGTATCTATCAATAAATACTATTTTGATCTCTCCAGTGACTCCTCTCTCAAAAAGCCCCACCCCTCAATCACCAGTTACAGTCAAACGCAAAGCCACTGAGGAATCACTTCCTGAACTTGAAGGATCCGCAAGGAAAAGGTCATTTGTGACTTACTTGGTAGATTAATCTAAAGTTCTGTCATGAAACTCTAGATGGCGCAGTCCGATAAGTCTAACTCAATCGGACATAATGGCATCGTCACATTGCGCAGCTGATCAGTTCTTTTAGTATTAGGAGCCAATGAGCTTGCTGCTCAGCATTCACATACTTGACTAGTGCTTGCTGTAGTAGTTGCAGTGCGCTTCAGAAACCCTTCACCTTCCCCAGCTCCACCTGTATCCACCTTTTTCTTTAACACAGAAGTAAGCCTATGGGTGAGACTTATGGTTCATTAGCCGTTTAGGGAAATGTTAATAATTTAGATAAATACATTAAGTAATATAGCAAGACACACCAATTTGCAATATCAAGCAGCAATACAAGCTGTTTTGTACAGCTAAAAATAGCTGTATGCAGATGAGACCGGAAGCCAGACCCATAAAATTTACAAGTGGCTTTGCCCACTCTTACAAGAAGTAAAAGGTGGATAGATCTGCTACGGGGTGATTCATGTATACTATATATTTGGGTTATTTGATATGTTATATGTGCAGCATTTCTTACTTGCTCTGCCGCAGCAGAGTAACAGATCTGTAGCAGCCAAGACCAAACACGTTAACATTGTCATGTACATTACCATGCTGAACCCAGAGAGTTGTCATGATGGAACTATTAATATTGTCTAATTGGCAGATGACTCCATAAACTACTTGTAGATAATGTATTGTGTGTTTGTTATTGTTCAGGCGCTCTCTGCATGACCTAAGAGAGGACACACCGACAACCATCACCCAGCCACTAGGTCAGTCTATTAATGTATTTTACCAGCTCATCAACTGATTGTTGCAGAATATTAACACAACAAAGCTGGTTTGCAAAAATCTGTTAGAATCTGTAAGCAGTCACAGTCCCTTGGAAGAAAATAGTAGTAAAGAAGATCCCATTCCCACCACTTCCAAGAAGAGAAACCATGTGAGAGAACAGCGAAAATCACTTAGGTACTGTATCACGACTACACTCTACCAAATAATTTGTGGATCAATTCTACAAAGAGTAGCAGTCAGGCTCATCTGTGTGTTTTGGGGCTTTCAGGCCTCCAGCACAAGAAGAAAAGGGTCATCGGAGAAGAAGATCTCTACGATTTTTTGCTGTGTCCAGTGGCAACAACAGTAACCTTGTATGATTTTTTTTTTTTTTTTTTTTTTTTTTTTTTTAATCTGTGGTTTTCGTTTTTACTTGGTGTTAACTAATGTTTTTTTTCCCATTTTTCTAATGTGGTTCAATGCTTTTAGCTATCAGTCACACCAACACACAAAGACCCTGAAAACTGTTTAGAAGAACACCAAGAACTGCCTGACTGCGAAAGTGGTTCACCACTTACAAATGCTGATGAATCTCCAAAGATACCACTTATCCTCATTGATGGACCAGAAGGAGGTTTGGATCAGTCTTTAAGAATTTATTTAAATTATTTTTGACTATTGGTTGAATCATGACTATTTTCACTATTATTGACATTTTAGTACATACTATAAATCTTTTCCTATTCTGTTTTGTGCAAATGAAACATTTTGAAACATTTTTTCTATCTTGCAGTAGTTGTTGGGAATGAGGTGGACGATGACCCGGATCTTCTCAACTGCAGTTTTGCAGAAAGCCCAAATGACTGTGTGAACATTGGATCTGAACCATCTTGCATTCAAAGACAGGACAAAGAGGAGCACTGTGATGATGAATGTTGGACCGTGCTTGAAAATGAGAACTTTGAGCAGTTAGGACAATGCGAGGCAATACAACCTGTCACTCAAAACAAAGGGTCTCCAATAAATGCAAGCACAGAAGTAGAGAATGAACCAGAGGTGAAAAACCCAGAAAAGCAGACTCGTAAAGAGTCCAAAAAAGTGAAGAACAGCTCTAAGAACCGATCTCGTCCTCGTAGATCCATAAGCCTACCTGAGGTGAATCTGGAGTCATGTACTGATGAGATGCCTGAGTTGGAAAAGGAAGTTGGTAGAGCAGAAACTGAGATGGATAACAACATCTGGCCAGTGTTTGCAAGTCTGACCCTTTCAAATGAGCATGGAAGTGCAACCATAGAGAAGAAGGTGGGTGTCAAAGAAGTGCAAGAAGCCAAAGTCAAAACATTAAAGAATTATAAACAAGAGAAGTTGGCGGATTTATCTCTTGGTTTCAAAAGGCCCCATCAGCGAATGTCTGTGGCTGAGCGGCTTAGGGGCTTTAGCGCTTTGACCTTGCTTCTCCGGACTTCACGGACAGCACCTCAGTTTCGGGAGAAATCGCAGGAATCTCTTCAGAGGGGACCCACACGTCTTCGGAGGCAAGGTGCTCGACGGTTTGGTCGCTCTATCAGTCACGAGGGAGTTTCAGAGAGGCCACCAGAGCAGAGTCCTGTCGGATCTCCACCAGCAAATCAGGCTTTCATAGGTATATGTGATGCTAGCCCTGATTCAGGTGTGGAGTCGGTCGATCATGAGCCGATTACTGATTTCAGTCATCAAGAGGTGTGCAAGATCTCACAAAGTTCCCCGAATGTTCAGCTGACAAATGACGTGGATGTGGATTCTCTGAGCTCGATGGGAAATCCTAATCAAGATCCAATTTTGCCCACAATGAGCGAATCTGAAAATCAGTTTCTCTGCAAGCAAACGCAGCAGGATGTCGAGGAACTTGATCTTCATCGACTATTGGATCAGAAGTGCCACATTGGTGGTCATGAGCAAGACGATCATCAAAATTCAAATGTTCCTGAACCAGAAGTTCTTACACCTAGTCTTGCATCTCCAATGTTTTTCCAGCAGATGGTGCCATTGAATCTCTTTGGAGACACAAGCTCAGTCGAAGATTTCAAAACGGATCAAGTCTCTCCTCTTAATGAAAGAGATAAAGAAACCCCATCCTGGCTGAATGCCAGCCCTCCATTTGGGTTTCCACCTTTTGCTCCTTTGTCACTTGATGGTGTGATTTCTGAAGATGACACAAGTAACAGGTCGCCTTGCGATCTCTCCCCTCCAGCTTTTCAGTTCAAGCGTCCGATCGCAAGGAGGCACTACAGAGACTCTCCCCGCTGGCCCTCGCATGAGGTGCGAATGTCTGCTTGGAACCCGTTACCACTTTAAACGTTTAGTTCTTTCATTTTTATTTGTCAAGTAAATATCAGTTCCCAATGAATGGGATCTGAAACCGGTTTGTGAAATGATTTAATTATTATTTGTGGAACAATGCTTTTATTTGTGTTTTAATGTTTGTGAGCTGTCACAAATGTTCTTTGTTCTTAATAAAATCTGTTTTAATAGTTCATTTTTTGTTGTTGTTTTATAGGTCAGTTTAATTTTTATTTTTTTCTAGGGCAAATTCTGTTTGCAAGTTTAGAAAACATGATACAACACACAAAAAAAGTTGAGAGAAAAGACCAGTTTGGTCAATTTTTCTACCCAAGTACAAACTCTCACTTACAGGGATAGTTCACCCAAAAATCACTCCATGATTTACTCGCCCTCAATCCATCCTAGGTGTATAAGAGTTGCTTCTTTCAGACGAATACAATTGGAGTTATATTAAAAAAGGTCCTGGCTCTTCCACGCTTTATAATGGCAGTGAATGGGTGTTAAGATTTTGAAGTCCAATAAAGTGCATCCACCCATCATAAAAAGTGCTCCACACGACTCTGGCGATGAATAAAGACCGCTTGTAGTGAATTGTTGTGTTTGTGTAAGAAAAATATCCGTATTTAAAACTTTATAAACGGTAATCCCTAGCTTTCACTAACTGTCGCATATGCGTACAAGAGAGTGGCGTTCCATCGCATGACGTAGGCAGGGTTGCCAGGTTTTCACAACAAAAACTGCCCAATTGCGTTTCGAGGGGGGGTCCTATAGTAAAAACATGTTCTGGGGGGGTAAAACTGGTAGAGTTTGCATTCCGGGGCAAAATACAATGTTATTGGGGTCGCTACAACTCGCAGCAACAGTGTTACAGTAGCCCAATTCCGTGTGAAAATCGCGAACTTTGCAACACTGGATGTAGGTGTAGCGAAAGCTCCGGTGAGAAGTGACAAACACAGAAGCACAGAGGAGAGAGAACAAAACAAAACATAAATTGTGAATTAGAATTACAAAACAATGATTTGTAAAGAGAAATGTCGGAGGATTTTGATATAAGCCAAGAGGAGACTAGTTTTCCTTTGCTGTAAACAAAACTTGGTTCTTGCAAGACTAGCATATTTTCACCAGAGCTTACGCTACACTTGCATCCTATTTCATCCACTGGAATGCCACTCTCTCATTTTGAAGGCATGTAAAACAGTGGAAGATAAAAATTACAGTTTATAAAGTTTCAAATATGGATATTTTTCATACACAAACGCATCAGTTCGCTTCAGAAGGCCTTTATTAACTCCCTGTAGCCATGTGGAGTACTTTCATGATGGATGGATGCACTTTATTGAACCTCAAAATCTCAACACCCATTAACTGCTATTATAAACCTTGTAAGAGCCAGGACATTTTTTAATATTACCCCGATTGTATTGGTCTGAAAGTCATATACACCTAGGATGGCTTAAAGGAGAAGTCCACTTCCAAAACAAAGATTCACATATAATGTACTCACCCGCTTGTTATCCAAGATGTTCATGTCTTTCTTCAGTCCTAAAGAAGTTGTGTTTTTTGAGGAAAACATTTCAGCATTTTTCTCTGTATAATGGACTGATATGCTGCCCCGAGTTTGAACTTCCAAAATGCAGTTTAAATGCGGTTGTAAACGATCCCAGCCGAGGAAGAAGGGTCTTATCTAGCAAAGCAATCAGTTATTTTCATTAAAAGAATATAGTTACTTTTTAATCTCAAACGCTCGTCTTGTCTTGCTCTGCCTGAACACTGTATATTCTGACTCAAGACTCCAATCGTATTTTCTCCCTCAACTTCAAAATCAGAGCACCATATCAGTCCATTATATAGAGAAAAAATGCTAAAACGTTTCCTCAAAAAACATAATTTCTTTACAAATGAAGAAAGAAAGACGTGAACATTGTGGATGACAAGGGGGTGAGTAAATTGTTTGTAAATGGAAGTGGAGTTCTCCTTTAAGTGTGAGTAAATAATACTGCAATTTTCATTTTTGGGTGAACTATCCCTTTAAGTCTGTATAAATAGAATATTGAGTATGTAATTTTAATGTTAAAATTACTTTAGGTTCATTTAATTTGTTTTATTTATTTTGAATATCTCAATACAGTTTAGAGACAGCATAAAAAGGTGCAATGTTGTCGCTTATTAAGTAAAAGCTTCAGTCCCCTCAGGATAACAACATCCTTTATTATGTAGTAGCAAAACCCAACGGAGTGATAATGTTAGTTTTATGAAGCTGGTGCTCCTCCCCTTTGATGTGGAGCAGCGAGAGGAAACCAGAGAAAGTGGAGCTGCCTGTTAATCTCTCTGAACCACATTCGCCAGAGCTGGAGACTCTCAGTACTTCCACACAGACAGGCAGCCTGTGGTCTGTGGCACGGAGAGAAGTGGGAGCACTGAGGCTGGGGTCTGTCCCAGCTGGGAAGAAGGAAAGAGAAGGGACCGCGTCTGACATCCACTGCCAGTACCCGTAGTTCTACTGCACCATGGCAGAAGGAGCAGAGGGAGAGGAGGAAATCCAGTTCTTACGAACAGTGAGTTACGCTTGACACTTCCATACTGTACCTCTGGTTAATTTGCATGTGTATACCTTAAAGTATTGAAGTTATATGTGTGGTAATACATGTTATATAATACACTGTTTATTGTGCTTTAGAAATGTGATTTTTAATGAATGGAAATGACTCGACATTAATTGTTTAAAGTGTTTAAGAATTCTGAACACTACACATTATATATTGTTAAAGTCAAAACCTCATTTTGACAGCTCTCTCATGCAGTTTTAATGGATGCAAGTGGAGTGACATGACCAGGTGTATGGATTTGCGGCCATTGTTGTCTATTTATACTTTGTGCAGCGCAGAGCTTGGATTGTCAGTGTTTGAAACAGGACTTTACACTTGGCACTGCACAGAAGCATGATGGCAACATACTGCCAAGACTAAAATACAGACCTAGACTATAAACTAAATATACAAGATATGCAAATTTAGGATGTAAGAATGAGGTCCATTACTGTCATACACTTGTCAAGCTTCTATGGAGAGAGGAGGCCATCCTTGACCTTTGTGTTGTAAATGCCTGACCTGGCTGTGTTGAGGTTATGTCAACATGAACACTACCAGAGCTAAAACTGCCCTGTCATGGATGCACTGAAAGATTTGAACACTGTTATGGAGTTCATCCAACGCAAAAGATCGAGATAACTAGTGCTTGCTGCCGTTGTTTGTGATGCTGCTTGTCTGTGAGCGCGGCGTCTATATACAGAGTTGGGATTAGCAGCTTTCTAGGCTCGTCCTAAACCAACACCTGTTTGTTGCAGTCTATTTAAAAAGTCTGTTACATGTCCTGCTACTTTTATGACAGCCTCTAGAGCTTTTCAGCTCATATTTAGAATTTTTAATTGCATTTTTTTTTGTAAAAAGTTGGATTTGAAGATGAGCAGTTAAAGAGTGTCCACTCCTTTTAATACTGTCTCAGAATGCATCTTGTGAAGTCGGATGAGGAATGTTCAGAATGAGCAGACATGTAATCTAGAGTCTAGACAAATTAAAATATAAAAAAATGAAATATACTAGCCATTCTTGGTGCTGGATGATTATACTATTATTCTAAAGTGTACAGGAGTGTCAATACTTTTGACTGGTAGTATGTCTTTCAGGATTCTGGTAATTTTGGATCATTCTTCATTTAAAGTTTTATTCTGGACTCCGGAGTGATTGTCTAACAGGAGTTAGATAGTCATTTTCTCTAGACTCTGTGCTACTGATCTTTAATGTCATAAATGATTGGTCACTATGTGGCTTAGTTTCCAGTCAGCACTGCTGGTGGATACAGTATGTCGCGCTCCTTTCTTGCTCGGGAAAACTGCATGTAGCAGGTGCTATAGCCTGAAATAGAGGGACAGAGAATGAAGTGGAGGCCGGGAGAGACAAGTAGGGGAGAAAGCTGATTGAAAAAGAATTTAATGTTTGTGTTACTGTAATATGATAGCCTAGCTAATGTTTCAAAAGCTGAAATGAAATAAACCTTCTGAACAACTTTTTTCTAAATCTTTGTACATAGTTTTTGTGACCTTATATGTGATCCTGGACCACAAAACCAGTCTTAAGTAGCACGGGTATATTTGTAGCAAATTACATTATATGGGTCAAAATGATCAAATTTTCTTTTATGCCAAAAATCATTAGGATATTAAGCAAAGATCATGTTCCATCAAAATATTTTGTAAATTTCCTACCGTAAATATATCAAAACTTCATTTTTGATTAGCAGTATGCATTGCTAAGAACTTCATTTGGACAACTTTAAAGGCGATTTTCTCAATATTTAGATTTTCTCAATATTTAGATTTCAGATTCCAGATATTCACATAGTTGTATCTCGGCCAAATATTGTCCTAACTAACAAACAACACATCAATGGAAAGCTCATTAAAATTATGTTTTTTAGATGATGTATAAATCTCAATTTAAAAAAAAATTGCCTGGTTTTGTGGTCCGGGGTCACATATTAATTGACTACACTGAATACTTTTTGAAATATTTTTATTACAATTTAAAATAACCATTGTCTATTTGTAAAATTACTCCAGTCTTCAGAAGTCATTCTAATATACTGTTTTGCTGCTCAATATGTTGAAAACAGCTTTTGATGAATAGAAAAAAATAATAATAATAATATTTGAAATGGAAATCTTTTGTAACAATATGAAAGTCTTGACTTTTACTTGTAATTGATCTATTTAATGCATCCTTGTTAAAACTAGCAATTGCGAGATATAAAGTCCAAATTCTGACTTTATTTCTCAGAATTGCAAGTTTATATCTTGCAATTCTGACTTTTTTTCTCTCAATTCTGACTTTTTTCTCAGAATTGTGATATCAACTCACAATTGCGAGTTACAAAGTCCAAAATCTGACTTTGTTTCCCAGAATTGCGGGTTTATACCTCGCAATTTTGACTTTTTTCTTGTAGTTCTGACATTTTTCTTAGAATTGTAGAATTAGAATTTGTTAGAATTTTCTTAGAATTTATAAATTGCAATTCATTTCTTAGAATTGCAAGTTTATTTATAAAAAAATTTAAAAAGGTAATTGACTTTTTTCTCACAATTGCGAGTATATATATTCATCTCATAATTCTTTACCTTTACCTTAAACTTTATTTCTCGTAATTTGGAATCTCACAATTCCAAGAAAAAAATCCAGAACTGCGAGATTTATACTCGAAATTGTGAGATAAAAACTCAATGACCTTTTTACATTTTTTAAAATTCAGCGGTGAAAATAGGCTTCCATAGTTTATTTTATCCTTGCTGCATTAAAGTATTAATTGATTTAAAAACTACTTTAACCTTTCTGGATAGGCTTTTTCAAGCCAACTTAAAGTCTGTCTACAAACTATTTTTTTTTTATCTAGTTTTTATTGTGATCTCACACTGGCTATATTGTCAAGTGCTGGGTCTCAGGTTGCTTGCACCATGTGTCAGTGTGGACAGGGTTTTTCACGGCCCACTGGCTTACATTCCAGCCCTGGAATATCTCAGCAGATGACACACTTACATACATAATACACCGTCACACGGACTAGCCTGTCAAGGACATGACCTGCCCCAAATTGCTTGTAAAGGCATGCTTCAGTTACATCTTTATTATGAAATGCTGACAATACAAATTGTATAAACACTGCGTATTTATACAGCACATCATATACTTTGAACTGAATCAGTGAAGCAGTTACAACGTTGTCTATGAAATTAAGACATTTGAGGTCACCTTGCACGGGAATAGAGTTACAGAGGGCGGTGCTCCACATAAAATTAGGAGCACCACCACAGACTTTATCACTATGTTGTATAAAGATCAAATAAATTGAGTTTCTTATAGAGCTTGAATATATTTAGGCAAAAATCAAATTGTTTCTTTTCGGACAGGCCTCATCTAAGCCTCCTCCTCATGTGTCATGGCTGTAACCTGAGCCACATTCAGGATTAGCTGCATGCTGCCCTGATCAAGGACACAAATGCTGTTATTTAGCAACGACGTGTGCTATGGACAAGCTGGTGCAAAGAAAACAGTGATGACTTGTCTAAAGCAGTATTTCAGGAAGTGTTAATATCTTACCAGATATCAAACTGGATTTATATGATTCCAAAAGAGCAAAAATGTAGACATTTATTGCTAGTAGTCTTAATGACATACAATACATCAACAAAACATAACAATGTCTTGATCACAAAGTTGAACTTTTATCGTCAAGTGAAAGACTGAGTTCAGTTTTGCTAGCTTTTTTGCCTCTGAAACTATTGTAAAATGTTTTGGCTTTTTAAAACTTAAAGGAGAAGTCCACTTCCAAAACAAAGATGCACATATAATGTACTCATCCCCTTGTCATCCAAGATGTTCATGTCTTTCTTTCTTCATTCGTAAAGAAATTATGTTTTTGTGAAGAAAACATTTCTGCATTTTTCTCCATATAATGGACTGACATGGTGCCCCGAGTTTGAACTTCCAAAATGCAGTTTGAATGCGACTTTAAACGATCCCAAATTCGGTTGTAAACGATCCCAGTCGAGGTACAAAGGTCTTATCTAACGAAACAATCAGTTATTTTCATTTAAAAAATACAATTTAAATACTTAATAAATAAGGTAAAACAGTGATATAGGACGATTTCGAAGTTGAGGGAGAACATGAGATGGGAGTTTTTCGACATACCCTAACTGTCATGAACTGGAACAAAAACAGTCCAGGCAGAGTAAGACAAGACGAGCGTTAGGCATTAAAAAGTATATAAATTGTATTATTTTTATTAAAATAACTGTTTCGCTAGATAAGACCCTTCGTTCTCGGCTGGGATCGTTTGCAACCACATTTGGGATTGTTTGAAGCTGCATTTAAACTGCATTTTGGAAGTTCAAAATCAAGGCACCATATCAGTCCATTATATGGAGAAAAATCCAGAAATGTTTTCTTCAAGAAACATAATTTCTTAACGACTGAAGAAAGAAAGACATGAACATCTTGGATGACAAGGGAGTGAGTAAATTATTTGTAAATTGTTGTTCTGGAAGTGGAGTTCTCCATGACATCTTTACATTTATTTTCTTCGTAGGATGATCAAGTGGTTCTCCAGTGCACTGCTACAATCCTGAAGGAGCAGATTAAACTTTGTCTGTCCTGTGAGGGTTTTGGAAATCGCCTGTGTTTTCTGGAAACAACATCCAATGCCCAGGTTTGCTTTTTCATTTATGTAATTCTGAATTAATGAAATACATCTGATGTTTTGGTTTTCCAGTTTTCTGTACACTTTTTTTTGATTGTCTTTCTAGAATGTTCCTCCAGATCTGGCGATATGCTGCTTTATTCTGGAGCAGTCCTTATCTGTGCGGGCCCTTCAGGAGATGTTGGCTAACACAACTGAGCTTAATGAGGTTAGTTCAAAGCACATACATCAGGTCATTGTCACTTAAAAAATTAATTTAATTCAGGTTTGAAACAGCATGACAATTTTTCATAAAAGTATGCATACAGTGTGTTGCAAAAGTATTCATACTGCTTCATTTTTGTTTTGTAGCAGCCTTATGTTAAACTGCTTTAGATGACTTTTTTCCACATCAATCTGCGCTCCATTTGCCGTAATGACAACTTTGCAGATTTATTAAAAATAAATCACTAAAATAAGTACATTGCATAAGTATTCATACCCTTAAAGCAGTACTTAGTTAAAGCACATTCACAGCCTCAAGTCTTTTTGGGTATGATGCAACTAGTTTTGCACATCTGCATTTGGCAATTATCTGCCATTCTTCTCCTCACCTCTTCACCTCTCAAGCTCTATCAGCTTGGATTGGTGCAGACGCACATTTTCAGGTTTCTCCAGAAATGTTTGATTGGGTTCAAGCCCTGGCTGTTTACATAGTTGTCTATAAGCCACTCTTGCTGTGTGCTTAGGGTCATTGTGGTGTTGAAACGTGAACTTTCTGCCCAGTCTGAGATTCTGAATGTTATGGACTGGGTTTTCAATAAGTCTGTCTCTATATTTTGCTGTGTTGAGCTTTCCTTCTACTCTGACGAGTCCCTCAGTCCATGCTACTGAAAAACAGCCCCACAGGATGAGGGTGCCTGGTTTCCTCCATACATGTTGCTTGGAATTGAGGTTCATCAGACCAGAGAATCTTGTTTCTCACAATCTGAGAGTTATTTTAGTGCTATAGAGGGTAGTTATTTTAGTGTATAAAGGGTAGATTGATTTGGAGAAAAAAAAGGTAATTTAAAGCAGTTATACATAAGGCTGCAACAAAAAACGTGAAAAAAACAAAGGGGTGTGAATACTTTTGCAAGGCACTGTATCTGTATGTATAACCTGAAAATGTTTTTACATTGTTTTTCTGAACTCAGCATGATAATCTCTTGTCCTCCTTCTCTTATTTTCTGTTTTGCCTACTGTAGGCAGTGGATTTGGATAAATGGGTAAGTTTCTCTTTGTTCCTTGTATTATTCCTCATATTATAGCCGCCTTGTCACACTTATAACACTGTCAGTGTGTCCATTTCTTTACTCACCTTAATGTTGTGTAAACTATGCATCTCTTGAATTCTGTATGATCATGTTTTCCACTTTCTTCCTAGTCTTCACAAGGAGGTGGCCACCGCACATTGTTGTATGGCCATGCTATCCTGCTCAGACACACTCACTCTGGCATGGTGGGTCAAATCTCAATACACACATACACACTAGATAAGTACTTTGAGAGACAATTTACTACTATTAAAGAATCATTTGACCTTTCCATTTTTATTGATTGCCATCTCATTGTATGATGCAGTACCTCAGCTGTTTGACGACATCAAGGTCACTCACAGACAAGCTGGCATTTGACGTTGGCTTGCGGGAGGAATCGACAGGTGATTGATTTCTAGCGGATCGTTATCACTGATAGTACTTGTAAATATACAAAAGAGAAATCTGACTAAAGGATATCCTTGTCTTCGTTCAGGTGAGGCGTGCTGGTGGACCATTCACCCTGCATCCAAGCAGAGGTCAGAGGGTGAGAAGGTCAGGGTGGGCGACGATCTCATCTTGGTCAGCGTGTCTTCTGAGAGATATCTGGTAAAGCCAGTCTCTACGTAGTCAGTCTCTTTTGAGTGGAGCATATAGAGTTTTTCCTGAAAAATCTGTCCCATCAACAGCACCTTTCCTATGCCAGCGGAGACCTCATGGTGGACGCTTCTTTTATGCAAACTCTTTGGAACATGAACCCGGTCTGTTCTGGCTGTGAGCTGGCAGAGGGTAAGCATAGAGTTCGTCCAAAGTGCTTACAGTGCTTGAAGTACTTGAATTTGACTTTAAGGCCTGGAAAACCCTTGAAAATAGCAACATTCCTGAACAGGTACCTTAAAAGTGCTTGAATTATAAAATGCAATGTCTCTATGAAATAAGTGTTTATTTTTTTCAATAAGCACATATCTTTTCATGCAAAATTAAAAAATCATACTTTTTTTCTGCTTATTTCAGTTAAAGTCATAAAACTAGCGAGCTAAGCCAGTAGTACTGACTACTACAGTAGTTTGTACTAACATTTACGCTGGAACCGCTCCAGTTGATTCAAACTCGTGATTTTGATCATTCATTTCAAGCAATTTACTAGCAAAAACCAGATTAAATGGGAGAAACTGAGCTTTTTAAAACTCTGAATCAGCCGCAAGATGATTCACTGTTTTGAAGGGCTCCACTCGGAGTGCGGAACGCAAATCATTTGATTTAGATCTAAACTTCAGAAAGAGTTAGTGAATCTTTTGCTTCAGATCGGACCTTCAGAGTGCAGGTCATAAATCATTTAAATTACATCACAATTTTGGAGCAGGTTCGCGAATCCTTTGCTTCAGATTGAAACTTCGGAGCATGAATCATTCGATTTAGATTGGGATTTCAAAGCGGGTTCGTGAGTCATTTGATTTAGATTGGAACGGAGCGGGTTTGTGAATCTTTCGCTTCAGGTTGAAACAGTGGAGCATGGATCACAAATCATTTGTATTAGATCAGGATTTCAGAGCGGTGATTTTGTGAATCTTTTGCTTCAGATTGGAACTTTGGAGCACAGATCGTGAATCATTTAATTAGGTCGGAACTTTGGAGCGGGTTCGTAAATCTTTTGCTTCAGATTGGAATTTTGGAGCGTGGAGCACGAAGCGTTGGATTTAGATCGAAACTTCGGAATGGGTTTGTGAATCTTTTGCTTCAGATTGGAACTTCAGAGCACAGATCACAAATCATTTTAATTTGATCGGGACTTTGGAGCGGGTTCATTGATCTTGTGCTTCAGATTGGAACTTCAGAGTGTAGATTGCGAATCATTGAAATTAGATCAGGATTTTGGAGCGGGTTTGTGAATCTTTCGCTTCAGATCTGAACTTTGGAGTGCAGATTGCGAATCATTAGAATTAGATCGGAATTTCGGAGAAGGTTTGTGAATCTTTTGATTTCGTTCGGAACTTCGGAGCATGAATCATTTGATTTAGATCAGGATTCAAAGTGGGTTTGCGAGTAATTCGCTTTGGAACAGAGTGGGTTTGTGAATCTTTTGCTTCAGATTAGAACTATGGAGCGTGGATCACGAATCATTTTAATTTGATCGGGATTTTGGAGTGGGTTCATGAATCTTTTGCTTCAGATGGGAATTTCGGAGTGTAGATCGCAAATCATTATATTTAAATTGGGATTTCAGAGCAGGTTTGTGAATCTTTTGATTCAGATAGGAACTTCGGAGCATGAATCATTTGATTTAGATCAGGATTTTAAAGTGGGTTTGCGAGTCATTCGCTTTAGGTCGGAGTGGATTTGTGAATCTTTTGCTTCAGATTAGAACTTCGGTGCGCATATTGCGAATCATTTGAATTAAATCGGGATTTCGGAGAGGGTTTGTGAATCTTTTGCTTAAGATCGAAAGTTTGGTGCACAGAGCACGGATCGCGAACCATTTGATTTAGATTGTGATTTCGGAGCGGGTTCATGAGTCATTTGATTTAGATATTAGTATATTTTCAATTATCTATTTAGCTTTTTTTTAGAATTTGAAAGATAAGACATTGTTTGATAAGTGAGATCTCTGATTGTAGTCCTTGAAAATCTAAGACGTAGTGCTTGAAAAGTCCTTGAAAGTCCTGTAATTTCATTTTACAGTATCTGTGCGAATCCTGTAAGCAAATAATATTAATATGCAATTTCTTCATTGTGTTTACAACAACCATAATGCATAATTTTGTGATGTTTTCTTGTTTCAGGGTATCTGACTGGAGGGCATGTTCTGCGTCTTTTCCATGGGCACATGGATGAATGTTTAACGATTCCTGCTGCTGACCAGGGCGATGACCAGAGACGGTGAGATATAAAGCCATATACTACTGTAATGTAAACAACTGAATGTAATTTCATTCAGTATAAACACACAAACGGGTCAATTTTTTCTTGTTTTGCATTATTTTTCAGAAATGCACATTATGAAGGTGGAGCCGTTTGCAGCCATGCCAGATCTCTGTGGAGGCTGGAGCCTCTTCGCATTGGGTTGGTAGTATTTGTATACATCAAGAGCATTAACAAGCAGAAAAGATGTTTTTTTCCTCCTTTTGAGCTGATGTTCAACCTCCTGTGCACAGGTGGAGTGGTAGCCACATGAAGTGGGGTCAGTCCTTCAGGGTGCGTCACATCACCACAGGCAGGTATCTGTGTCTGGATGAAGAGAAAGGACTCCTGCTTGTGGACGCGGAAAAAGCGAATACAAAGAACTCTGCTTTCTGCTTTCGTGCTTCAAAGGTCTGTATTCTACGCTCAGCTTTATACCTTACTCTCGGAGAGGTTGCCCTTTGGAAAATGTTTTCTATCAAAATTTGATGTCAAACGTCATGTGACTGAGTAGGAGAAGACGGAGGTGGCTCAAAAACGTGACGTGGAGGGAATGGGGATACCGGAGATCAAGTATGGGGAGTCTATGTGCTTTGTACAGCATGCCTCTACCAGCCTGTGGCTCACATATGCCGCGGTGGATGCCAAGTCTGCTCGGCTGGGGCCACTGAAAAGGAAGGTACAAGTGTTAATGACATGTACAGTATTGTTTAAAAGTTTGGGGCAAGTATGATTTTTGTTTTGTTGGTTTGAAAGAAATGAATACTTGTATTCAACAAGGATACATTAAACTGTTACAAAAGTAAGAGTAAAGACAATTTACATTGTTACCAAAAATGCTGTTTTAAATAAATGCTGTTCTTTTGATTCATCAAAGAATCCTAAAAAAAATATTGTTTTTTAGTAATGATAAGAAATATTTCTTGAGCACCAAATCAGCATATTAGAATGATTTCTAAAGGATTGTGTGACACTGAATACTAGAGTAATGCCTGCTTTGCCATCACAGGAATAAAAACAGTTATTTCAAATATTCTAATAATATTTCACAATATTACTGTTTTACTGTATCAAATTAATGCAGTGTTGGTGGTCATAAGAGACTTCTTTAAAGAAGAAATCTTACTGACTCCAGATTTGAACAGTGGTGCAAATTCACTCTAGTCAGGCCTAAAACTGCACAATTCACAGATTTCACCAGTGCTAATATGTGTTTATTTTTCTTAGGCTATACTGCATCTGGAAGGTCACATGGATGACGCTCTGACTGTGGCACGTTCTCAGACAGCAGAATCCCAGGCTGCTAGAATGATCTATAGCACAACAGGACTCTTTACTCAGTTCATTAAGTATGAAAAAATCCCTTCTTAAACCAGCATGTGATGGTCTAAGCTGGTATTTTAGGTTGGAAGACAAAAAATGGTCTAAAAGTCATTAAAACGGACCAGCTTAGCCAGAACTGGAGACTATATAGATCAGTTTAGCACCATTAATGCTGATTTAATAAAAATATGTTGGTTTTATCAAGGGTATAATATCAGGGTACAACATTTATTTGTTAATTTGTGTTGTCTAACAGGGGTCTGGACACTCTGAGAGGAAAGAGTAAATCTCCAAGCCCATCATCCCCGTCTATGCCTCTAGATGCCGTGGTTCTGTCCTTGCAGGATCTCATCTTCTATTTCCGACCTCCAGAGGAGGAGCTGGAACATGAGGAGAAGCAAACCAAACTGCGCTCTTTGAGGAATCGTCAGAATCTATTCCAAGAGGAGGTTAGACATACTGGCAAATATGTATACAAATACAATAATTTAAGTCTTTACATTGATTACATAGAATATTTAAAAAAAAACATATGCACATAATTACCATGGTCTGCTTTGTTGCACAGGGCATGATCAGTCTCGTATTGGACTGTGTTGATCGGCTGAATGTCTACAACACTTCGGCCCACTTCTCAGAATTTGCTGGGGAGGAAGCAGCAGAGTATTGGAAAGAGATAGTCAACTTATTTTATGAGCTGCTAGGTATGGCTGTGTTTACAAATGATTGTAACATGTAATGCATGTTTAGCCACACTGATGAACTTAAAAGAGTAATAGTTCACTTCCAGAACAAAAATGTACAGATAATGTACTCACCCCCTTGCCATCCAAGATGTTTATTGTGTCTTTCGTTCTTCAGTCATAAAGAAATTATTTTTTTTGGAGGAAAACATTTCAGGTTTCCTCTCCATACAGTGCACTTCTATGGTGCCCCTGAATTTGAACTCCCAAAATGCAGTTTAAATGCAGCTTCAAAGGGCTCTAAATAATCCCAGCCAAAGAACAAGGGTCTTATCTAGCAAAACAATCAGTTATTTTATTAAAAAAATATAATTAAAAAAAAATTTTAACCTCAAATGCTCGTCTTGTTAGGTCTGTGCAAACTTTTTTCCAGTTCAAGACAGTTAGGGTATGTTGAAAAACTCCCATCTTATTTTCTCCTCCAACTTCAAAATCATCCTACATCCCAGTTTTGCCTTTTTTTTGTAAAGGGAGTTTGACTTTCTTTGCATGTTCACTTTGAAAACACTGGGTTGGTACTTCTTCAGCAATTTAGGACGGTTTTGAAGTTGGAGGAGAAAATGAGATGGGAGTTTTTCGACATACCCTAACTGTCTCGAAACAGAATAACAGAGTTCGCGCAAACCTAGACAAGCCAGCGTTTGAGGTTAAAAAGTATATAAACTGTGCATTTTTTAAAAAAATAACCAATCGTTTTGCTAGATAAGACCCTTATTCCTCGTCTGGGTTCGTTTAGAGCCCTTTGAAGCTGCATTTTGGAAGTTCAAACTCAGGGGCACCATAAAAGTCTATTATATGGAGAGGAATCCTGAAATGTTTTTCTCAAAAAACATAATTTCATTACGACTGAAGAAAGAAAGACATAAACATCTTGGATGGCAAGGGCTTGAGTACATTATCTGTATTTTTTGCATTTTTGTTCTGGAAGTGAACTGCTTTTCAGTGTTTTTGGAAAAATGTAAAGCCCTTGCAATTTTTTTCTCCCATAGCATCTCTGATCAGAGGAAACAGGGCAAACTGTGCTTTGTTCTGTGATAATCTTGACTGGTTGGTCAGCAAACTGGACCGTTTAGAGGCGTCCTCAGGTAGGAAGCTATAATTTATTTAAAAGTCCAATAGAGTACTTTATTTAATTTTTAGGATTGTTTAATTAATAGAATGTTAATCAACATTTGCTTGAAATGGAAATTTTTTTTTAAATAGTAGTGCCTTTTTACATATTTTGATTGTCAGGCATTCTGGAGGTGCTGTATTGTATCCTTATTGAAAGCCCTGAGGTGCTTAACATCATCCAGGAGAACCACATCAAATCTATCATTGCGCTTTTGGACAAGCATGGACGCAATCACAAGGTTGATATCATTTTATAATCAAGACTGGGACTTTTCTAGACTGCGGCTTCAATTGTGTCTTACCACCTGTTGTTGCTTTCCATCGAAGGTTCTAGATGTCCTCTGCTCTTTATGCGTGTGTAACGGTGTTGCCGTGAGGTCCAATCAGAATCTGATCACTGAGAATCTGCTTCCGGGGCGTGATCTCCTCCTGCAGACCAACATTATCAATTATGTCACCAGGTCTGATTCTACAACCTTAATGATATATAATAAAAGGTTTGTTTGGCATCTAGATCTCATGTTTGTTGTTTTGCAGTATGAGACCCAACATTTTTCTGGGCACATGTGAAGGCTCTACACAGTATAAGAAGTGGTACTACGAGTTAATTGTAGACCATGTGGAGCCATTCCTGACCGCTCAAGCATGTCACCTTCGTGTTGGCTGGGCTTTGACTGAGGGTTACAGCCCATACCCAGGAGGAGGAGAGGGATGGGGAAGCAATGGAGCTGGAGATGATCTTTACTCGTATGCCTTTGATGGCCTACATCTGTGGTCAGGTGAGGATTACCTTCGTCCATCAGTTCCAGAACACTGATATCCCAATGTGCTCATCTATAACATTATTCTCTCGTCAGGTCGCGTACCACGTCATGTGTCCTCATCTAGTCCACACATTCTCGGGGCTGGAGATGTGGTGAGCTGCTGTTTGGATCTGAGCGTTCCCAGCATCTCCTTCCGGATCAATGGACATCCCGTTCAAGGCATGTTTGAGAACTTCAACCTGGATGGTCTCTTTTTCCCTGTGGTCAGCTTCTCAGCTGGAATCAGGTGAGAGCCAAGCATGTAGTTTCAATGATTGTTAATGTTAAACCTAATAAAGAGGTCCTGTCTTGTTTCTGGAGGGCCACTATACAGCAGAGTTTAACTCTAGCTCTTATTAAACACAACTGAACCAGCTAATCAAAGTCTTTAGAATCACTAGAAATGTCCAGGCAGGTGTGATGGTGTTTAAGTCTGCAGTAATATGGCCCTCCAGGAGCAGGATTGGACAAATTCAAAAATGCTTTCTACATTTTTGTTGTTTTTCGTCATCATAGAGTTCGGTTTCTTCTTGGTGGGCGGCATGGAGACTTCAAATTCCTTCCTCCTCCCGGTTATGCCCCGTGTTATGAAGCCGTTTTGCCCAAAGATAAACTGCGTATTGAGCCCATTAAAGAGTATAAGCATGACTATAATGGGGTCCGGAACCTTTTGGGACCGACCCAGTCTCTTTCCCACACTGCCTTCACTCCGTGCCCTGTGGACACTGTGCAGGTGGGATTTCATAAAATATAGTTAAAGGGATATATTAATAAAGTGAGCTCTACTGATTTTGCCATCTAAATTATTTCTGCAGATTGTGCTTCCTCCTCATCTAGAGCGGATTCGAGAGAAACTGGCAGAGAACAGCCATGAGCTGTGGGCCGTCACTCGAATTGAGCAGGGCTGGACCTATGGACTGGTGAGTCTATGAAAACATAAAATAAAACTATAATCAAATGATATTTACTAACAGTCAAAAGTTTTAAACAGTAAGATATCTAATGTTTTTTAAAGAAGTCTTTTTTGCTCACCAAGCCTGCATTTATTTGATCCAGTAAAATAAGAAGAGTAAAAGAGTAAAATAAGAAGAGTAAAATTTTGAAATATTTTTACTATTTAAAATAACTGTTTTCTATTTGAATATATTTTAAAATATGATTTATTCCTGTGATTACAAAGTTGAATTTTTAGCATCATTACTTCAATCACATGATCCTTCAAAAATCATTCTAATTTTCTGATTTGTTGCCCAAAAAACATTTATTATGATGTTGGAAACAGTTGAGATTTTTCAGATAAATGCTGATCTTTGGATCTTTCTTTTAATCAAAGAATCCTGAAAAAAATGGTACTCAACTGTTTTAAATATTGATAATAATAATAATGCATGTTTCTTGAACAGCAAATTAGAATGTTAGAATGATTTCTGAAGGATCATGTGACTGGAGTAATGATGCTGAAAATTTAGCTTTGATCACAGGAATTATATTTTAAAATATATTCAAATAGAAAGCAGTTATATAAAATAGTAAAAATAGTAAGTTGCTGTTTTTTTGCTGTACTTTGGATCAAATAATACAGGTTTTGAGAGCAGAAGAGACGTCTTTAAAAAACAATAAAAATCTTTTGACTTATAGTGTAATTGCTCACAATTAACATATTTAATATATAAATAATATGTCTTTTTGTTGATTTTTCTCTGTAGCAATTCATACTCAGTACTGTCTGTCTCCTGTCCCCATTTTTAGTTTCGTGATGACAACAAAAAACTGCATCCTTGCCTAGTAGATTTCCAGAGCCTTCCGGAGCCCGAGAAGAACTACAACTTGGCAATGTCTGGAGAGACACTGAAGTGAGTGAAATACTGAGCTTTTACATGTTTGTTTCTGTGTTTTCTTCTTTTTAACCCATGTTTCTCTGTATTGTCTCTATAGGACTCTTCTTGCTTTAGGATGTCACGTAGGCATGGGTGACGAAAAAGCAGAGGAGAACTTGAAGAAAATCAAACTTCCTAAAACGTCAGTATTATTTTTTTTATAACCCCTAATCACTCAACACTAATAAAGAAATAATGAAGTCTTAATTGCTTTGCATTAAATTAAATATTAATGTTTTTTTATTAATGTCATTAAATGGCATTAATTACTCACCCTCATTTCATTTTAAACCCGTAAGACCTTTGTTCATCTTAAGGACACAAATTAAGATGTTTTTGATGAAATCCAAGAGCTTTCTGACCCTGCACTGACAGCAACGCAACCATGTTCAGGCCCAGAAAGGTAGTAAGGACATCATTAAAATAGTCCATTTGACATCAGTAGTTCAACCTAATTTTATGAAGCTACGAGAATACTTTTTGTGTGGAAAGAAAACAAAAATAACTTTTTACAACAATTTCTTTTATGTGTCAGTCTTTGACGCATTTTCACAAGACTACCACACACAAAAACTATTCTCAAAGCTTCATAAAATTAAGGTTGAACCACTGATGTCACTTGGACTATTTTAACAATGTCCTTACTACCTTTGTGTGCCTTGAATGTGTCAGTTGTGTTGCTGTCTATGCAGAGTCAGAAAGCTCTTGGATTTAATAAAAAAATTCTTAATTTGTATCCTGAAGATGAACAAAGGTCTTGCGGTTTTGGAATAACATAAGGGTGAGTAATTCATGACAGAATTTTATTTTTGTGTGAACTGTCCTGTCAGTGACAAAAGCAAGACCAAAATGATGTCTAAACACAAATTATTTTCTGTTTAATTCTTAGGTATATGCAATGTAATGGATACAAACCTGCTCCTCTGGACCTCAACCATGTGAAACTGACACCGAATCAGAACACACTCGTGGAAAGACTGGCTGAAAATGGACACAACGTCTGGGCTCGAGACCGTGTTCGTCAAGGCTGGACTTACAGCATTATTCAGGTAGGTGCAGCAAAATATAAATAACAATGAATGACAAAAAATGCATCCAGAACATGGCTTTTAAAGACATTTTGAGAAATTTTTAGTTTTTCTTACTTTTCATATTTTTGTACCTAAGAACTCATATTCAACCGTTTTCTGACAGAAAATCCTGAAGATGTTACTATTAATAGTAATATTTATAAGGTTCTATGAGGTTAGCATTTTAATCCCTGATCTTTCTGTAGGGTTTGCTTCATATGCTTCTGATTTTGCTTGTTTTAGGACATTGTGAACAAGCGCAACCCCCGTCTTGTACCTTACAATCTACTGGACGAAAAGACAAAAAAGACCAATCGTGACAGTGTATGTGCCGCTGTACGGACTCTGATTGGCTATGGCTACAATATTGAGCCACCTGACCAGGAGAGCAGTGAGTCTTCTTCAAAGCGAACATAAAGTCATACAATGACTTTTGTATTTGTAAACTTATACTCATCGAAGCCATTATGACCATTTATTCTAGGTGGACATGGGGCTGGCAGTGGTCGGAGTGATAAGATCCGTGTGTTCAGGGCAGAGAAATCCTACGCCGTAACCCAAGGGAAATGGTACTTTGAGTTTGAGGCGGTAACAGTGGGAGAGATGAGAGTTGGGTGGGCAAGACCAAGCGTCCATGCAGACAGAGAGCTGGGATCAGATGACCTGGCCTATGTCTTCAATGGGTTCAAGGTACTTAAATAATTTGCATTAGCATCGTTATCGTCTTCTTCGTTTAAAAACCACCTGCAATGGTTCATTGTACCAATGATTTTTAATCATAGGCTCAGCGTTGGCACATAGGGAATGAGCCGTTTGGCCGGCAGTGGCAGTCTGGTGACGTTGTTGGCTGCATGATTGACCTGACGGAGCTGAATATCATGTTTACTCTCAATGGAGAAATGCTTATCAGTGACTCTGGATCTGAGATGGCCTTCAAAGACATTGAGATTGGAGAGGGTGAGAGTCACAAAGAGGAATAAGATTGAGACATTAGTTGCTGTGACATTTAATGACATGTCTGTCATCCTGACCAGGTTTCATCCCTGTATGCAGTCTGGGACTGTCCCAGGTGGGCCGTATCAACCTTGGGCAGAATGTGAGCAGCCTGCGTTACTTCACAATTTGTGGTCTGCAGGAAGGTTTTGAGCCTTTCGCCATCAACATGAAGAGAGATATTACCATGTGGTTCAGCAAGAGCTTGCCCCAGTTTGTGCCTGTGCCAACAGACCACCCTCATATTGAGGTAACACAATTATTAATGTACTACTATTGACAATTACTAAAACTTAAACTAAAATTAAAAATGATGCCTGCTTTAATTGCTTCAATAGGTGTCCCGTGTGGATGGAACGGTGGATAGCGCCCCCTGTCTGAAACTGACTCATAGGACATTTGGATCTCAAAATGCCAACACAGACCTTTTGTTCTTTAGACTCAGCATGCCAATTGAATTCCACGAAACTTTCAAGGTACCAGTTGGAGCTTCTCCCCTCACCCGAACCCTCACTATCCCTGAGGATGAGGCTCTTGAGGTGGACCCCGAATCTGAATTTGAGCTCCTGAAGAAGTCAGCCACTCGTAAGGAGCAAGATGAGAAAGAAAAGGAGCCATCCGTTCCAAAAGAGCTTCCTGGGAACAAAGAGGGCGAGAATGAGAAGGACACCACCACAGAAAAAAGCAAAAAGAGAGGGTGAGAGAAGATATGGTAGATAATAGATCTGTAATTCTCTCTTTTGGTTCTAAAGTGATAAAATATCTGTGATTTTCAGCTTTTTTTCCAAGGCGAAGAAGGCAGCGTTTATAGCTCCACCACCAGTGGTTCCAACAGTGCCTCGTCTGATGGAGGACGTTGTCCCAGATGATCGAGACGATGTTGATATTATCTCAAGCACAACGACTGTATGAATTCAATTTTATGGTCTTTTCCTTACTAAATATCTTTGTTTCACTTGCAGAATTTTATCTAAAAAAGTCCTTCTTTTCATTCCACCAGTATTACTATTCAGTTCGGGTGTTTGCCGGACAGGAGCCCAGTGGGGTATGGGCAGGGTGGGTCACTCCCGACTACCACCAGTATGACCCACATTTTGATCTTGGTAAAGTTAGAAATGTAACTGTTACAGTTGGGGACGATAAAGGCAACATTCATGACAGGTAAGACCATTTATGTTTTCTACATACTTTAGTTAATTTTCCACCACAATAGGCATAAATGTCAATATTAAAATAAAAATGCAGGCTTAAAGGGATAGTTCACCCAAAAAATGAAAATTACCCCATAAATTACTCACCCTCAAGCCATCCTAGGTAGGTGTATATGACTTTCTTCTTTCAGATGAATACATTCAGAGTTATATTAAAAAATGTCCTGGCTCTTTCAAGATTTATAGTGGCAGTGACTGGGGTTTAAGATTTTGAAGTCCAATAAAAATGCATCAGTTCACTTCAGAAGTCTTTATTAACCCCCCAGAGCCATGTGGAATGTTTTTTATGATGGATGGATGCACTTTATTGAACTTCAAAATTTCAACACCTGTTCACTTCCATTATAAAGCTTGAAAGAGACATTAAAGTACATAAAGTATTTAAGTATTAGAATACATTTTTAATATAACTCTGATTGTATTCGTCTGAAAGAAAAAAAGTCATATACACCTAGGATGGCTGGAGAGTAATTTTCATTTTTAATGAACTATCTATTTAACTTAAACCATCTCATATCATTTTACTTTTCTCAGAATAACTCAATGACTGTTTTTCTCAGTGTAAAACGCAGCAACTGCTACATGGTGTGGGGAGGAGAGTTTAGCAGCTCACAGCAGACACGCATCAGCCAGGAGGATTTTGTGATTGGCTGCTTGGTGGACCTGGACACAGGACTGATGACCTTCACAGCCAACGGGAAAGAGATCAATGCCTTCTACCAGGTGAGAGAAAGTGGTCAAAGTTAAGTCGTTTTGCTTGTTTTTTGTATATGTAAAATGCATAAGGAACTAGGTATGTTAGCAGGTTGCTAAGATGTACTGTAGAAAGAAATAGATTTTTATATTTTCGGATTTGAAAATGTGAATGGGAAAAAAAATCATTGTGTTATGGGTGGTTGCCAAGGTGCTGCCAAAACTACATGTTTGCAGCAGTGTTTCAAGTGGTATATACAGTTTAGGTCAAAAGTTTACATACACCTTGCAGAATATGCAAAATGTTAATTATTTTACAAAATAAGAGGGATCATACAAAATGCAAGTTAATTTGTATTTAGTACTGACTTTCTATTTCACATAAAAGAAGATTTCCACAAGAGAAAATGATGAATTAATGAAAATGACTTCGTTCAAAAGTTTACATACACTTCATTTTTAATAGTGTTGTTACCTGAATGATCCACAGCTGTTTTATTTTGTTTGTTTGTTTAGTGATAGTTGTTCATAAGTCCCTTGTAGTTATATGCAATAGTTGCATATGAGTCCCTCAGTTGTCCTCAGTGTGTGGAGATGGACTGCAAAATCATTCAGTCATTGTTGGGAAGGGTTCAAATACACAAAAATGCTAAAAAAAAAAAACAAAAAAAACAAAAACAAAGAATTTGTGGGACCTGAAGTATTTTTCTGAAGAGCAGTGGGCAGTTTAACTGTTCAGGACAAACAAGGCACTCATGAACAAAAACCACAGCCGTGGATCATTCAGGTAACAGCATAGTATTAAGAATCAAGTGTATGTAAACTTTAACATTTTGCAGATTCTGCAAGTATTTAAATTTTTGACCCTTAACTGTAATATAATTAAGCTGTTCCTCTTTGTTTCAGGTGGAACCCAATACTAAGCTCTTCCCTGCTGTCTTTTGTTTGCCATCAAGCCAGAACATGTTGCAGGTGGAGCTCGGCAAACTAAAGGTCTCGTGCCTAAGATGTCATTTTGTTGTACAAACATTATAAAGTAATTTCTGTTACTTAAATGTAACTTATTCTGCTTTTTCTTCTCTATATCCAGAACATCATGCCCATCTCTGCAGCCATGTTCCGTAGCGACCATAAGAACCCAGTCCCTCAGTGTCCTCCTAGGTTGGATGTCCAGATGTTGACACCTGTCATATGGAGCCGGATGCCGAATCACTTTTTGGCCCCCGAAACTGGCCGTGTGAGTGAGAGGCTGGGCTGGAAGGTGCAATGCATGGAACCTCTTATTATGATGGCGTTGCACATTCCAGAAGAAAACAGGTATTCCGTTAATATGAAAATTAATTCCTTGATCCCTAAAATTTTTTTGTGTGCTGTGAAAATGCAATCATCTTTCCTCACTTCTCCAGGTGCATTGACATCCTGGAACTGTCAGAGCGCACCGACCTAATGAAGTTCCATTACCACACACTGAAACTGTACGGCTCGGTGTGCGCTCTGGGCAACAACCGTGTCTCTCACGCCCTTTGCAGCCATGTTGACGAATCGCAGCTCTTCTACGCCATCGAAAACACCTACCTACCTGGCCCCATCCGTAGTGGCTACTACGACTTGCTCATCTCCATGCACCTTGAGTCTGCCAAGCGCAACCGTCTGATGACTAATAAGGAGTTTATTGTGCCCATGACGGATGACACACGTAGCATCACCCTCTATTCTGATGCTGAGAAGGCCCATGCGCTTCCTGGGGTTGGGCTCACAACCTGTCTACGCCCCAAACTACACTTCGCCCCAACTGGGTTTGTGGGCACTAATGCAGACATCTACACCCTCAGTCCTATCATACCTCTCCAGGTAGGTGGAGAAAATTAGATTAGTGCCATAAAATTGGCATCTTTGCTGACTCTTTTTGTTTTTCTGTACTGTAGATGCTTAAAGACCACGCCCTGAGCATGCTTACAGAAGCTGTGCAGGATGGTGGCCAGGCCATGCGGGATCCCGTAGGTGGCAGCGTTGAGTTCCACTTCGTGCCCATTCTGAAACTCATCAGCACCTTGCTGATAATGGGCGTGTATGATGACAGCGACGTCAAGCACATCCTGAAGTTGATCGAACCATCCGTCTTTACTGATAGTGAGAACCTGGCTGAAGAACTAGAGGCCGCCAAAACTGGAGATGCCGAACAACATCTAGTCTCCAAAGAGGAAGGAACAGAGGTAAAAGAGGAAGAGGAGCAAGTAGAGGGTGAAAATGAGGGAGAGCTGCTGGATGAAGGAATGGGAGAAGAAGAGGAAGAAGAGCTTGAGGAAGAGGAGGAGGATGAGCTCGAACCTGAGGAGGAAGAGGAGGAGGAATATGAAAAGCAGGCGGGAAAAGAAGGGAAGGAGGATGAACATGCTGCGGAAAAAACGGATAGAGAAAAAACAACAGATGGAGAAGATAAGGGAGAAGATGAGAAAGAAGCTGGTGCAGCAGAGGCAGAAGCGAAGGAAGAGGAGGATGTTGGTGAAGGACTGCTGCATATGAAGCTTCCTGAGTCTGTTAAACTTCAGGTGAAGTACTACTGATTGATTGATGCTGATTTTCATGTGTGTTAGTATTTCTCTGACTTTTTCTGTCTTTCTCATTCTTAGATGTGTACCCTCCTCCAATATTTCTGCGACTGTGAGTTGCGTCACAGAGTAGAAGCTATCATCGCTTTCTCGGACATGTTTGTCAATCAGGTGCAGACCAATCAGAGACACCGATATAATGACCTCATGCAGGCCTTCTCGATGAGTGCCGCAGAAACAGCCCGCAAGACCCGCGAATTCCGCTCCCCTCCGCAGGAACAGGTAATGTTTAGCTGATCTGGAGAGACAATGAAGCCTTGGTATTAGGGCTGGGCGATATGGCCCAAAAAATCATTGCGATATTATCACGGTAATTTTTTTCATATTAGTCGATATCGATAATTATCACGATAAATGTCTTTTTTTTTTTTTTTTTCAAGTTTAAAGGCAGATTTTTGCTCCAATGTGAAAGTTGTAAAAACCAGATGGTTAATTGTTCGTTATATCGATCACTCATTGAACTCTTGTTCTCGTTTATAGAGGAAGTTTATATAGTGTGATGATTATCGTTATCGATTTATCACCCAGCCCTACTTGGTATATATAAAGCTTTTTTAGCTTTTTCTCTCCGGAGAAAAAACAGAACTAAAATTTACACTTACATTGTTTATTCAGGTGAACATGTTGATGAGCTTTAAGCACTGTCCAGAGGAGGAAGATTGCCCCGTTCCTGAAGAAGTCCGGAATGACCTGCTCACATTTCACCATGACCTTTTAGCTCACTGTGGTTAGTTAACCACACAGACGTGCAACATACTGTTGTTGTTGTTGTTTTTTGTTTTATAAAAGACCAATATCATTAGTCCGTATTTGTTGCTGCTAACATATCATTCCTATTTCAACATGCAGTTTTTTTAAAGGGGACATCAGATGCCCATTTTCCACAATTTAGTATGAATCTTTAGGGCAGGGGTCACCAGATCCGGTCTTAGAGGGCCGGTGTCCCTGCAGAGTTTAGCTCCAACCCTAATCAAACACACCTGAACCAGCTAATCAAGGTCTTACTGGGTATACTTGAAACTTCCAGGCAGGTGTGTTGAGGAAAGTTGGAGGTAAACTCTGCAGGACACCGGCCCTCCAGGAACAACTTTGGTGACCCCTGCTTTAGGGTCTTCATGAATGCCTGCAACATACCCAAAGTACACAATCTCAATGGTCTCTTTTTACCTTTGTAAAAACAGCTCTGTTCACAGCGAGCCATTTCGGTGTATGTCTCTTTAAATGATAATGAGCTTATGCTCACTCCGCCCCTCTGTTCTGTTTTTTTTTTTAAGTGTATTTGGTGGCACGTTACCATAAAAAACAAAACAAGTCCACTGCGTCCTCAGTGGCTCTGGTGTCGGAAGAAAAAGAAGACTCTTATGTTCACTTTTACATTCAAATACAAAACACCTGCATTGCTTACGAGATACTGTTGTCACTACAGCTGCTCAAGCACGGAGAAAATGGTGGTGTACAGCATACACCTGGCTGAGGGTGGAAATATGCTAATACAGGACAGTCCGTCAGCGGTCATAGGCGGGGCCTGAGCAGTATGACATCATATTGCTAAGAAAATCAAAATGGCTTGATATTTGAGACTGTTTAGTTCTTTAGGGATTTAAAAAGAGGAGTGAATGATTTTTTATCATTGTAGGGTGGTTGTGTGCATACATTTATATGCAAACACCATGTAAAAGTGAATTTTGCATCCGATGTCCTCTTTAAACCTCAGCAACATCTAAGAAGTCACTTTTGTCAAACGTAAAGTAGGGAGTCACATGTATTCTCCTTCTCTGTCATAGGTGTTCATATTGAAGAGGAGGAGCAGGAAGAGGAGGTGGACAACTCTCTCCGTGGGCGCCTCCTGAGACTAGTGGAGAAAGTTAAGAACTTGCGAAAGAAGCCGGAGGCAGAGCCAGAACCTGAAGAAGATAAAAAACCCAGTAAGTCTTTTTACTTCATATTAGACTTTGAAGTCCCATCTTTTTTCCATACCTTAATAACATGAACTTTTGTGTCACAGGTACTCTGCAGGAGCTGATCTCCCACACCATGATCCACTGGGCTCAGGAGTCTTTCATTCAGAACCCTGAGCTGGTGCGGCTCATGTTCAGTCTGCTACATCGGCAGTACGACGCCCTGGGTGAACTGATCCGAGCATTGCCCAAAGCCTACACTATCAATGCAGTGTCTGTGCAAGACACAATGGAGCTACTGGAGTGTCTTGGACAGATCCGTTCCCTGCTCATCGTACAGATGGGGCCTGAAGAGGAGAGGCTGATGATCCAAAGTATCGGGTGAGTGCATGATCCTTCAACTTGAATAAGTAGCAAAAGCAACTGCAAAGAAATTTAGTTGCAACCATCTTTTGTCTTTCTCTTTCAGAAATATTATGAGCAACAGGGTATTTTACCAGCACCCTAATCTTATGAGAGCTCTGGGAATGCATGAGACGGTCATGGAGGTTATGGTGAACGTACTCGGAGGTGGAGATTCCAAGGTACACAGTTTTTAAAAGACATTTATAAGCATTTGATTCGGTTGAAAGATTTATTAATTTAATCTGCATTTGCTCTGAGCAGGAGATCAGATTCCCTCGAATGGTGACCAACTGCTGTCGTTTCCTGTGTTATTTCTGCCGCATCAGCAGACAGAATCAGCGTTCAATGTTCGATCATCTGGGCTACCTCCTGCAGAACAGTGGGATTGGGCTGGGTAAATCCTGATACTAACTAACCATTACAAGCTTTCCTTTTTAAAAACATTAAAACTCTACTATATACTTTTATGTTTAGCCTAGTTAAAATGAAAGTAAATCGTAATATTTATTATTTATTGTCATGTCAATTAATCAGTGATCACTTTGTTTAGGAATGCGTGGCTCCACTCCTCTTGATGTTGCTGCTGCATCCTGCATTGATAACAATGAACTTGCCCTGGCTCTCCAAGAGCAAGACCTGGAGATGGTTTGTAAACCTAAAGTGCAAATAGAAAATATTCTAACCAGTTTTTGTGGCCCCCAAAAAACTATTTTTGTCTCTATGTTTATGTAGGTGGTGAAGTACTTGGCAGGTTGTGGCCTGCAGAGCTGCCCTATGCTCTTATCTAAAGGTTACCCAGATATTGGGTGGAATCCAGGTGGAGGCGAGAAGTATTTGGATTTCCTGCGTTTCGCTGTTTTTGTTAATGGTTTGTATTTATGATGTGATTATGGTTGTAACTAACTAAACAAAGGAGAGTGTAACTTGCATACGTTAGTATGAGAATCTTATGGAAGCCCGTTTCTGCCAGCGAAAAAAAAAATTAAAAAAGGTAGTTGTGACTTTTATATTACAATTCTGACTTTTTTGTCAGAATTGAGATGTAAGCTTGCAGTTGCGAGTTACAAAGTCAGAACTACGAGACAAATTACTTTTTTGTCAGAACTGCAAGTTTATGTCTTGCAAATGTGACTTTTTTGTCAGAATTGCGAGTTCATTCCTCACAATTCTGACTTAACTCCCAATTGCATGTTATAAACAGAAAAAAGTCAGAATTGCATGATAAACTCACAATGACCAAAAAGTCATTACCACAAAGTCATAATTGCGAGACACATTTGCGAGTTGCAAGATTTTACTGTGAGAAAAAGGTAAGAGTTGTGTGATATAAACCCACAATTGCAAGAAAGAAAGTCAGAATTGTTATAAAAACTCGCAATTCTGACTTTTTTCTCAGAATTGTGATACAAACAATACAGACTCACAATTCTGACTTTTTTTCTCAGAAATGCGTGATACACAACCGCAGTTCTGACTTTTTACTCAGAATTGATATAACCTTGCATTTGTGAGCTATAATGTCAGAAGTGTAAGACATAAACTCATAATTGTTAGAAATAAAGTCACAATTCAGACTTTTTTTTGACATCAGTCTTTTTTCCTCTCAGAAATGTACTTTATAACTTACAATTGTGAGTTTATATCTCACAATTCTGAGAAAACGTCAGAATTGCAAGAAAAAAGTCTGAATTGTGAGTTATTTTGCAATTCTGACTTTGTCTCGCAATTGTGAGTTTATATCACGCAATGCTGAGAAAAAAGTCAGAATTGTGAGTTTATATCTCACAATTCTGACTTTGTAACTCGCAATTGTGTTTTATATCACAATTCTGTGAAAAAAAGTCAGAATTATGAATTTTATTTTCTTGCAAATACGTGTTTGTATCTCGCAGTTCTAACTTTTTTCTCACAATTTTTTTTATCTTGCAATTCTGACTTTATATCTTACAATTATGAGAAAAAAAGGCAGATTTGCAAGATACAAAACATATTTGTGAGAAAAAAAAGTCACAAATGAGAGTTTTTATTGAGCGATTTTTTTTTAGCTCACATTTCTGACTTTATAACTCACAATTATAAACCAAATATAAATATACAAATGTAAACCAAAAAAAAAAAAAGTGTCGTATAGCTATAATAGGCTAAAACAGATCCCATTAAATATCTCTATATTAAATTAAATTAAATTTCAACATTGTGTGTAATGTTATCATTCAAGGAGAGAGCGTGGAGGAGAATGCTAACGTGGTAGTCCGACTGCTGATCAGGAGGCCTGAGTGTTTTGGTCCAGCACTGAGAGGTGAAGGGGGCAACGGTCTGCTTGCTGCCATTGAAGAGGCCATTAAGATCTCTGAGGATCCTGCAAGAGATGGACCCACTGTTAAAAAAGACAGACGCTTCCCAATGTAAGTACAATCTCTGTACTACATTACCGCCTGGTATATTAAAGTTAATTTAATTAATTTTATCCTCATAGTCACCCAGTGTGATGTTTTGTTATTGTTTGATTTCACAGTTGTATGTCAAGAGGTTTTTAAGTGTTTTTTGTTTATGCTGTGGCAGGTTTGGAGGTGAGGAGCAGCATGAGGAGAACAGAGTGCACCTGGGAAATGCCATCATGTCCTTTTACTCAGCTCTCATTGATCTGCTGGGTCGCTGTGCACCTGAGATGCATGTAAGTGCATCTGAATGCAAATGTTTGAGTGATACTAAATGAAATCTGATTGACTAAATGTCTCACACATCCTGTCTTGTATAGTTGATCCAAGCTGGTAAAGGCGAGGCTTTGAGAATCAGGGCCATTCTTAGGTCTCTGGTGCCTATTGAGGATCTAGTTGGTGTGATTAGCTTGCCATTCCAGATTCCTGCTTTTGGAAAAGGTAATGATTAAGATCAAGAGCTTGTAGATAGATGGATGTATTTTTACTGTTCTCACATTTCCTTATACTGCAGATAACAGCATCATTGAGCCAAAGATGTCTGCCAGTTTTGTGCCTGATCATAAAGCACCAATGGTCCTGTTCCTGGACAGAGTTTATGGCATTGACAACCAGGACTTCCTGTTGCATGTACTGGAAGTAGGCTTCCTGCCAGACATGAGAGCAGCAGCTTCCTTAGACACAGTAAGATACTTGCTATATCTTTCATCGTTAACAAAAAAGCTGTTTTGTGGTGCTCAAATGAGAAATGTGGGTTCAAGTTTGGCTTGCAACATTCTCTGTATATAATACTGTCACAATTACTATCCTGTTTTTTCTCTAAGGCCGCATTCAGCACTACAGAAATGGCCCTGGCTCTGAACCGTTACCTGTGCTCCGCAGTGCTTCCTCTCATCACTAAATGTGCTCCTTTGTTTGCCGGCACGGACCACCGTGCCATCATGATCGACTCTATGCTTCACACCATCTACAGGCTGTCCCGAGGACGCTCTCTTACCAAAGCTCAAAGAGATGTTATTGAGGAATGCCTCATGTCTTTATGCAGGTAATTGTTACATCTACAGCAATAAAACAAGTGTGCATTCAACATCTTTTTGCTTAATGTGTAACTTTTGCATTACAGATACCTGCGTCCCTCAATGCTCCAGCACCTCCTCAGGCGGCTGGTATTTGACGTGCCAATTCTGAACGAGTATGCTAAAATGCCCCTTAAGGTATGGCATTATATCATCACACATCAGTACTATGAATTTAAACTTGTTTCTACAGTTATATCATTTGCGTGTGATTATTTTGCAGCTGCTTACCAATCATTACGAGCGTTGCTGGAAGTACTATTGTTTGCCCAATGGCTGGGCTAACTTTGGTGTATCATCAGAGGAGGAGCTTCATTTGACCCGTAAACTCTTCTGGGGAATTTTTGAATCTTTGGCCCACAAGGTGGGAATACACCCTCTTTTGTGTAATAAACACAAAATATGCTGTTACTAAGCTGTCTGAGAGTGTTATTCTGTCTCAGAATGACAAAGTAACATTGTAGCTTTTCTAATTTGTGTCCAACGACAGAAATTTGATGCAGAGCTATTCAAAATTGCCATGCCTTGTATATGTGCGATTGCTGGAGCGATTCCTCCTGATTATGTGGATGCCAGTTACTCCTCTAAAACAGAGAAAAAGGCCTCTGTCGATGCTGAGGGCAACTTTGACCCCAAACCTGTGGATACCACCAAGTACGTTTAATTATTAAATTATTTTGTTAAGTGAGATAAATAAAATGTACAAAATAAAATATAAAATGTTGAAATGTTCTCTTTTTATAGCACTATCATTCCTGAGAAGCTGGACGGTTTCATCAATAGATATGCAGAATACACACATGACAAATGGGCTTTTGAAAAGGTATTTATTTTACTATTCACTTATTTATTTATTTATTATTATAACACGTTGCTAAATGGCTGGTAGTATGTTATGACTGGTTTCTAGGTGGTTACTGTCAGATTTATTTGTTTATTCATTTATTTGTTTGTGTAAAAGTCTTTTTTGTGTAAAAGTGTTGTCTTATAATCCATCAGATTCAAAATAACTGGACTTTTGGTGAGGTGCTGGATGAAAATGCCAAGACTCATCCCATGCTCAGGCCTTACAAAACGTTCTCTGAAAAGGTAAAAGACATCGTATAATATTCGATTTTTACTATTTTTGTGACTATGGTGAAGTCAGAAACAAAAGAGGATTAATTCCAAGTGCAAAAAAAAAAAATTTAACAAAGATAAACCAAAAACACATGTGATCCTGGACCACAAAACCAGTCATAAGAGTCAATTTTTTGAAATTGAGATTTATATATCATATGAAAGCTGTTCATTGATGTGTGGTTTGTTAGTACAGGATATTCAGCCGAGATACAACTGTTTGAAAATCTGGACTCTGGTGCAAAAAAATCTAAATATTGAGAAAATAGCTTTCAAAGCTGTCCTAATAAAGTTCTTAGCACTGTATATTACTAATCAAAATTAAGTTTTGATATATTTATGGTAGGAAATTTACAAAATATCTTCATGAAACATGATCTTTACATCTTTATCATAAAATAAAAACTGATCATTCTGACCCATACAATTTATTGTTGGCTATTGCTACAAATATACCTGTATTACTTATGACTGGTTTTGTGGTCCACCTTAAAACACTTAAAACACCAATTAAACACTAGAAAATATGAACCAATACCTAAATCAAGGAATAAATCAATAAAAATAATACGAACAAACAACTGGGAAAGGCATAAGGAAACTAAGGTATCAAAATTTCAACATAAAAGTCCAAAATAAGACACAGAACGAGATATCTGACTCTCTCTTAGACTTCACAGTGCTTTTTGTTTATTATTTCACGTTTTAATTTAACAATATTTGCATTAGGATAAAGAGATCTACCGCTGGCCTATAAAAGAGTCCATCAAGGCCATGATTGCATGGGAGTGGACACTGGACAAAGCCAGAGATGGAGATGATGAGAAAACAGAGAAGAAGACCTCTCGCAAGATCTCACAGACTGCACAGGTATGGACAGAGTGGGCAAATGTATTAAGATACTAACCAAATACTAGCTGCATACTAGGGCTGCCCTCGACGAAAGATTTTTCTGATCGACTCATTTTAAGCATTAGTCGACTATTAGTCGCACGTTTATTAATAAACCATATAAATCATAATAATGAGCCTTTCATTTCTTACACATCCTAATAAGTGCTCAAGCGCACGCATGTGTGCCACAGCACACCAGCAGATATAATAATTATGAATGTGTCTGGGAAAAACAGCAAGGAGACTGAATTAACGTTTTAATGATTTATTGATAGACTAGTGCTTTCTTTGTTTTCAGCTTAAGATATGAAGTCGGCAACACTTACTCATCATCTCCACAGTATTGATGTGCCTGTATGCATGTTTCATACAGATTAAATATAATATTTTATTTAAATCTGGTTCATTTGAAAGTAGACATTTCACTCTCTATAGATACATTTTTTCACGTCTGTAGGGCAAGTATATGCAGAGTTTTGAAATTTCACACTCAAGTTCACAGAGACCGCAGAAAGCACATCCTGTTTGCTTTCATTATTTTACAAAAGCGCAACTTTTTGTTATCGTGAGTGCACACAAATAAATATAGAGTCTTTACAGATTCGAAAGGTGTATTACTTTTATCTGTATGACAGGAAATGACAGAGTATTTTAAGAGCAAGTGACTGCACCGGTGCCTCCATCTGTCATAAATAAGCATGCTACTGTTCAGCTTCCACACTCCGCGCAGATGCAGAACCTGATTTTACCAAGTACGACATGTTCCTGGATCAACATCTTTGTTGACCCTGGAACAACATTGTGATTAACCAAACAGATTTGAAAAAACAGTTTATAGTTTTTGTGAAGTTTAGGCTTACAATCAGTGTTTGGTGCTTGTACATCAGTGTCATTTATCATCATTTCCTCTGATTTTAGGGATTACTCATAGGTAAGGTTAGGTTTAGGCGTAGGGATGTGGTCAAGACTAAATTTTTGGATTAAAATGTCTAACTCATCTAACTCAGCAAAATCAGGAGACACTTCAATAGGGCTCATTTTTTCTAGGTTAACATTAGATTGAGTGCCCATGTAAAGTTGCTACTACAGTATATACATCTTTCAGATGAAAAGCCATATTGAAGTCAGTGAATGTCCTGCCCAATGTACTATATTACCACATAGACCAGCCGTTAACAATCTGTCCGTCATGGACTGTGTGACTTCGCCACATCCTGGGGATTTTTTTTTTCTGTGACTAATAAAATTTCGTTCGACCAAGCCTCTTCTTGTCGACTAACGGTTAGTCGACTGTTAGGGGGCAGCCCTGCTCCATTCTGCTGTATCTAAGTATCTATCTGTATCTTTTTGTGATTTCTGTTTCTTAAGTTAAACAACAAATTACATATATTATTGATACTCTAAAGATGAGTATGATCATAATTCATTTGTTTTCACAGGCGACCTATGACCCCAGTCATGGCTACAGCCCTCAGCCCATTGATATCTCAGGGATGACACTATCCAGAGAGCTACAGGTAAACAGTGCTAATGCACATTTCTATTTAGTCCAATATCACCATAATAGAAATCATCATGGCTAACCGCACACTTCATGTTCTAGTCCATGGCAGAGCAGCTTGCAGAAAACTACCACAACACCTGGGGACGCAAAAAGAAAATAGAGTTACAAGCAAAAGGTTTGCATTTCTCCAATGTTTTATCAGTAAACACATTTTTAAAATGGTTTTGTTGTGTTATTATTATTTGTATTTTTCAACATCTCTCTTAATGTATTTTGATTTAGGGGGCGGGACACACCCTTTGCTTGTGCCTTATGACACACTGACGGCTAAAGAAAAGGCTCGAGATAGGGAGAAGGCATATGAGCTGCTCAAGTTTCTGCAGCTTAATGGATATGCTGTGACAAGGTACAGGAGCTACTGAAATCCATATATACTCCAAAATAAAGTAACTGCTTTAATTCTGATTGTCTGAAATATCTCTGTCCAGAGGGCTCAAAGATATGGAAAGTGACATTTCATCTATTGAGAAGCGCTTTGCATATGGCTTCCTACAGAAGCTGCTAAAGTGGATGGATATTGCCCAGGAATTCATAGCACATCTTGGTACAGCTTTCTTTATCTTTTATCCTTGTTCTTTATCCTTACTGCATGAATTTATGAATTACCTGAAATGAACAAAATTTACTGTTACTGTGTTTATAGAGGCTGTTGTGAGCAGCGGTCGTGTGGAAAAGTCACCACACGAACAAGAGATCAAGTTCTTCGCCAAGGTCAGGCTCCCGTGGTCTATGTGGTCCAGAAATCTTTCAGCATTTCAACATTAGCACATATGGTGGTTTCCACCACTGAATAAAAATTAAAAAATATATAATAATAATTGTGACTTTTTTCTCGCAGTTATGAGTTTACATCTCACAATTCTGACTTTTTTCTCAGAATTTCGTGATAAAAACTCGCAGTTCTGACTTTTTTCTCAGAATTGTGATATATAAACTTGCAATTGCGAGTTATAAAGTCAGAATTGTGAGACAGAGTCACAATTTTAAAAATAAAGTCGCAATTTTAAGAAATAAAGTCAGAACTGTGAGATATAAACTCACAATTCTGACTTTTTTCTTAGAATTGTGAGATATAAACTTGCAGTTGCAAGTTATAAAGTCTGAATTGTGAGACAAAGTCACAATTCTAAAAAATAAAGTAACAGTTTTGAGAAATAAAGTCAGAACTGAGATATAAACTCACAATTCTGACTTTTTTCCCTCAGAATTACAAGTTAATATTTCGCAATTGTGATTTTTTTCTGAGAAAAAAGTCAGAATTGCAAGAAATAAAAAAAGTCACAATTGCAAGTTTTTATCTCACAATTCTTGCAATTCAGAGAAACAATCTGAAGTGTGACTCGCAATAACCTCTTTTATTTTTTATTCAGTGGTGGAAACAGGCTTCCGTAAGTATAAGACTGTGAATAATGTGTAATTTTGTTTTTATGTCGTCCTCAGATTCTTTTGCCTTTAATAAATCAGTACTTTAAAAACCACTGCCTCTACTTCCTTTCCACACCGGCCAAAATCCTGGGCAGTGGCGGACATGCCTCAAACAAGGAAAAAGAGATGATTGCAAGGTAACAACACACTTACAGTTTACCAGTCCAGTATGATGTTTATGTCAAATACAAGACCAAATCTTATTACTTCATGTGTTCTGTTGCTTTAAGTAATATTTCATATTACTTTTTAAAAACTTTTTATTTCACCCTGTTCCTCTTGCTGCTTTCTTTTCCTACTTCTCTCATATTCATTCTTCATGTACCTTTGGTTTCCTTTAATTTGGTACCAGCATCTTCTGTAAGATGTCTGCCCTGGTGCGACACAGAGTGTTTCTCTTTGGTAAGATATCTACTCTGCTGTCCTCCATCACTTTTCCTTTCTGTTTTCTTACTGCTTTTTTTTTTTTTTGTATTGCTCTCCATCCACTTTTCATTTGCGAATCTAATCTGAAGTGTTTATGGTTCTAAAAAAAGGTCTGTTTTTATCTATTTGTGATGCACAGGTACGGATGCACCTGCTATTGTCAACTGCCTTCATATCCTTGCACGGTCACTTGATGCCAGGTACTGTTAAGTCATTAAAATGAATTTCCAGTCAGAATGGAGAACAGTTGTGCAGGAGTTAAATCTTGCATCTCTGTTTTTCATTTCTTTGACATTAACAGAACTGTGATGAAATCTGGACCTGAGATCGTGAAAGCAGGGCTGCGTTTGTTCTTTGAAAGTGCAGCTGATGACATTGAAAAGATGGTGGAGAACCTCAAACTTGGCAAAGTGTCCAAAGGCAATCAGGTACAGCTTGAGTAATGCTTACTGTGTATGACAAGGTTCATTTGCTACATTATTTTTACATCCTTTTGTTTTACATCTCTCAGCCGGTGAAAGGCGTGTCCCAGAATATTAACTACACCACAACGGCTCTTCTCCCTGTCCTCACTTCACTGTTTGACCACATCGCTCAACACCAATTTGGAGATGATGTTATCCGTAAGGACTATTTTGAAAATGAAATACGCTATAAATATGGATTTGTAGTTTTAATATGTTGTTAAATTAACGTGTCTCTCTTGCTTCTGTTAGTGGACGATTTACAGATGTCCTGCTACCGAATCATGTGTAGTATCTATTCTTCTGGAACTGTGAAAACCCCTCATGCAGAGAAGTCTGTTAGAGTGTATTTGTCTATATGTGATGTGACTGTGGTTGAGGTTTTTATACTGTAGTTCTTCTCTATATTTACATTAGGCATAGACCAGCCCTTGGAGAATGTCTTGCTCATCTTGCTGCAGCCATGCCTGTGGCCTACCTGGAGCCCCATCTTAACGAATACAATGCGTTTTCCGTGTACACTACTAAGACACCCAGAGAAAGAGCTAGTAAGTCCTCTCTTTGCAGCAACACTACTGTTTAAAAGATGATTATATAAACTACCAGTCAAAAGTTTTTGAACAGTAAGATTTTTAAGTCTCTTCTCACCAAGCCTGCAATTATTTGATCCAAAGTACAGCAAAAGCAGTAAAATTTTAAAATATTTTTACTATTTTAAATAGCTATTTTCTATTTGAATATATTTTAAAATGCAATTTATAGTTTCTTTGATGAATAAAAAGTTCTAAAGAACAGCATTTATCTGAAATAGAAATTTTTTTGTAATATTATAAATCTTTATTATCACTTTTGATCAATTTAAAACATCATTGCTAAATAAAAGTATTCATTTCTATAATCTGACTCCAAGTTTTTAAATGATATAGTGTATAATGTTACAAAAGCTTTTTTATTTTAGATAAATGCTGATCTTTGGATCTTTCTATTAATTAAAGAATCCTGAAAAAGTACTCATCTGTTTTATTTAAAAAAAAATGTGTCTTGAACAGAAAATCAGCATATTAGAATGTTTTCTGAAGGATCATGTGACTTTGAAGACTGGAGTGATGATGCTGAAAATTTAGCTTTGATCACAGGAATAAATTATTTTAAAATATATTCAAATAGCAAGCAGTTATTTTAAATAGTAAAAAATATTTCAGAATATTACTGCTTCCGTTGTATTTTGGATCAAATAAATGCAAACTTGAGGACCAGAAGAGAATTCTTTAAAAAAAACATTAAAAGTCTTACTGTTTAAAAACGTTTGACTGGTAGTGTAAATTCTTTTCAACTCAGTTCATCAAAGAATTATGAAGGAAATGTGACACTGAATACTGGAGTAAATTCAACTTTACCATCACAGGAATAAAATTGCATTTTAAAATATATTAAAAGGATAGTTCACCCAAAAATGAAAATTCTGCCATTAGTTACTCCACCCTCATGTTGTTCCAAACCTGTAAGACCTTTGTTCATCTTTGGAACACAAATTAAGATATTTTTGATGAAATCTGAGAGCTCTCTGACCCATAGACAGTAATGCAACTGACACATTCAAGGCCCAGAAAGGTAGTAAGGAAATTGTTAAAATAGTCCATGTGACATCAGTAGTTCAACCTTAATTTTATGAATCTACAAGAATACTTTTTGTGCACAAAGAAAACAAAAATAACAACTTAATTCAACAATTAGAGAAAACGTTTAACAATATTATGACACTAACTTTTGTTCTTCCTTTTATCTACAGTCCTGGGCCTTCCGAACCATGTCCATGAGCTGTGTGACATTCCTGAGCTAGATATATTATTGAAAGAGATCGGTGATCTGGCTGAATCGGGGGCTCGCTACACTGAAATGCCACATGTGATCGAGGTCACCCTTCCCATGCTGTGTAACTATCTTCCCCGTTGGTGGGAGAGAGGAGTGGAGAACTTTCCCGATTTGGAGGGTAAGCTATGTACAGACGTCACCTCCGATCAACTGAACCAGCTTCTGGGAAGTATCATGAAAATTGTGGTCAACAACTTGGGAATCGATGAAGCTTCCTGGATGAAGAGGCTTGCGGGTACGAGAAGTTATAGTCGTCATTCTCAAGTCTGTGCTTGCGTTTTAAGTTCAGTACCTGATCTTCAACATAATATCCTTGTCTCGATCCAGTGTTCTCCCAGCCCATTGTGAGCCGAGCCAAACCTGAGATGCTCAAATCCCATTTCATTCCCACCATGGAGAAGTTGAAGAAGCGTACGGCTAAAGTAGTGGCTGAGGAGGAGCACCTGCGTATGGAGGGGAAGTCTGAGGGGGATGAGGAGGAAGGAACTATTAGAGATGAGTTTGCAGTTCTCTGTAGAGACCTGTATGCGCTTTACCCTCTTCTCATCCGCTATGTGGATAACAATAGGTATTTTGTGGTTCCTGTGTACGTTTTTTTAATGGATTAATTTATAGCTGTCTTGACATTTTGAATGTCACATGGGTTTTAGAGCAAGATGGCTGACATGCCGAGATCCAGATGCTGAGGAGCTGTTTCGCATGGTGGGAGAAGTCTTCATCTTCTGGTCCAAATCTCATGTAAGAGACAAATGTCTGACTATCTAAGGAGGATGAGGGGAAAAAACGTATCGCAGCTCACAATATTAGCAGTCATGATAAATACTTTAAAGGGGTAGTTTACCCAAAAATGAAAATTACCCCATGATTTACTGACGCTCAGGCCATCCGAGGTCTATCTGACTTTCTCCTTTCAAATGAATACAATCAGAGTTAAAATTAAGAAATGTCGTGGCTTTTCCAAGCTTTATAATTGCGGTGGATGGGTGTTGAGATTTTGAAGTCCAATAAAGTGCATCCGTCTATCATAAAAAGTGGCATTCAAGGCCTTCTAAAGTGAGTTGATGTGTTTGTGTAAGAAAAATATCCATATTTAAAACTCTATAAACCGCAATCTCTAGCTTTTGCTAACGCTCGTATGCACGTACATGACACAGGGCGTAGGCAAAACGTATGATGGATTGCAGCACTTTATTGGACTTCTTTTGGACTATTCAATATTAACATCCATTCACTGCCATTATAAAGCATGGAAGAGCTGGGACATTTTTCAATAAAACTCTGATTGTATTTGTCTGAAAGTAAAAAGTCGTACACCTAGGATGGCTTGATTTTGTTAACCTGATTCTGTGTACATCACTGATCTTTTCATTCTCTCTGCAGAATTTCAAGCGAGAGGAGCAAAACTTTGTGGTGATAAACGAAATTAACAATATGTCCTTCCTCACTGCTGACAGTAAGAGCAAGATGAGCAAGGTGAGGCCCTTTGAGATGTACAATGAATGGGACATAGACTTTCATATTTGATCAACGATTTACTTCGATATTTGATTATCATGTGGTCAGAGTATTTTAATTGAGTGAATTCACATATCTTTGTATTAGTTTATACTGTGTATTTACATTGCAATTACATAACCGATTTGTAAAACTTTTTTTTTTTTTAAAGTGGTACTTTAGAATGATTTCTATAGTATTATAGTAATAGTAATATTACCATAATAGTATTATAGTTAAAGTAATATTTTAACATAGCTTTTTCTATATTTTTAGTTTAGGTTTTACCAGTTCATTTTTTTCTTCGTTTGTAATATTTCTATTTAGCTTTATTTTTATTTCAGTTTTATTACTTTAATTTAAACTTATTTCAGTTATTTGCCAAGCAACATTTCTAAAATTTAGTTGAAGTTTTTTTAAATTTAAAGGGATAGTTCACCCAAAAATGAAAATTCTGTCAATAATACTCACCCTCATTTCGTTATCTGAGAGCTTTCTGACCCTGCACAGACAGCAACGCAACTACCACATTCAAGGCCCAGAAAGGTAGCAAGGACATCATTAAAATAGTCCATGTGACATCAGTAGTTCAAACGTAATTTTATGAAGCTGCGAGAATATTTTCTGTGTGCAAAGAGGACATAAATAACAACTTTATTCAACTATTTCTTCTGTTCCCTGTCAGTCTTCAACACGTGTTCACGACAGTATCACGACAATACCACGACACATGCGTGTGCTTTCCAAGGTGCAGCACATCCAGGTTCTACGGCAGAACACTGACTTCTGCGTCAGCAGCACCACACACATGCTTTGTGGAACTCTCGTGAACGTCTGGCCAAGACTGACACTGAAGAGAAGAAATTGTTGAATAAAGTCCCTATTTTTGTTTTCTTTGTGCACAAAAAGTATTCTCGTAGCTTCAGAAAATTATGGTTGAACCGCTGATGTCACACGGACTATTTTAACAATGTCCTTACTACTTTTCTGGGCATTGGACAAGGTAGTTGCGTTCGTTTTTTATCAAAAATATCTTAATTTGTGTTCTGAAGATGACCGAAGGGCTTATGGGTTTGGAACGACATGAGGGTGAGTGATTAATGACAGAATTTTCATTTTTGGATGAACTAACCCTTTAAGTGTTTCATCTAATATTAATATTTTATTTATTTTTAGCTCCATGTCAATTAACAAAACTATTTTTAATAATTTTAGTTAAAGGGGTCATCGGATGCAAAGTTCACTTTTTCATGTTGTTTGAACATTAATATGTGTTGGCAGTTTATGTACAAATCTACCCTATAATGATAAAAATCCATGCAGTGGTTTTTAGTTGATCTGTAAAAATAATATCCCCTTTTTCAAATCAAGCCATTCTCAGAGGCCCCTCCTACGATAGTTGATTGACATGAGCGTCTTACCTCAGATCAACTGTGAGAGTCTAACCTTCATTGTTTCGATGCCGGAGCAGGGATGTAAGTTAGACAAGAATATCCCCGATTGAGCAATTAAGGTGTGGTGTTGCTGGATGTAATAATGAACATAGTGGTCATCATTTACTCCCGACATCTGAGCTGCTGAAGATGCAGTGGATTATGTTTGTTTGTGAAGGGAATGCACCTCCCGATCTACATAAATGAGTCTATGTTCGCGCAAATCATTCGTGATCCAGCTTCACCTACAGCAGAAGTGAGTATAAGGTTTTTTTTTATGAATTTCTGCAATCACCTTTCCTAATAACGTGCTAGTTAGCAAGTTTCGCAGCTAAAGTGCTAAAGTAAATGCGGCCTAAGTAAACAGGCTCGTCACTCCACAGGGAGAAGAGAGGGGCGGGGCGAGCAGAGCTCATTTGCATTTAAAGGAACAGTCCCTCAGAATGGGATGATTTTTGCAGAGCTCATTTTGACAAGGGAAAAAGGGTGTTGTTTTACACAACCATTGAGAATTTTTAACCAAAGTATATTATAGACTTTTCATTAAGAATCATATCAACTTGTGGAAAATGAGCATCCGATGACCCTTTAACAATAACAACACTGATTGTAAATGCTGTGAATGTAAATGCTATGATTTTTAAAACTGTTAATAAGCCAACAGTGAATGTTTGGTTTGGCATCAAACTCCACATGAAAGGTAAAGTATGCTGTGTTTTCATGCGTCTTTTGAAGACGTTGCGTGTATTCTTACTGTCACAAAGGCAAGTGCTTTTCGGATGCGTTTCACAGGATTTAGATGACAGTGTTAATGGTGTTCTTTCTCTGACTGTGCCCTGTCCTCTTTTTCTCATCTGGATGCTGGTGTGTTTCTAGACCGGGGACTCTGAGGTTAGCTTCTCTGTTTGCACGACTGCTGTGCTACCGCATGGCACCTCGCATCTGGGGGGGCATTTCATCAACCCCCCCCAACACACTGGCACTCTACACACACGCATAGCTTTGACTTCTCCACTGTTTGACAACACTAGTGTCTCACGCTCACGATAGACGTCATGGTAGATAGCATAATGGTTGTTTTACCACACAATAGTAGTACTCTTAATAGGTCGGATTTCTAAGAGATACATACAGTAATTGTAAATGTGAATTTAAGAGAATAGAATAAAAGAATTATGTGTAAAATCGCTACTATGTTGAAAGAGAAAAGAAAAGCAATCTCAGTCTCAAGAAACATCCCATCCCCATGGACACAAGGGCCACAGGGCACCCGTCGTCCTGCCAGTGTGTGAAGGGGGGAGTCTGAATGGAGGCGTTTGATGAAAGAACTCTTTGTAGAGTCAGGCTCATGGCACTTGATTCCATGTCCGTCGCAGAGGGTCCGGGCCCCTGGAGGCCTGTGCCATCACCCTGTACAGCAGTGTGCATCTGTTGGACTGTAGTTCGGATGGGGATCTTCATACATCTCTTATCTTCCTTTTCTTTTTGTATAACGGCTGCAGGTTGGGGTCAATATTTAATCTGTTCAGGAAGTCAACTGAGACTCAAGTGCAGAAATGCACACCTCAAACGATTCAGACTGTATTTCAGTTCATTTCCTAAACTGGATTCATGTGAAGGAATTTGACCTCAATTAATGTATATTTCGTCATACATCCTCCTTGACAAAGGGGGGCATTTAGAGTCCATCCTCTAATGTGTGCCTACTTAATCCCTCTTTAACTTGAATTGCTGCTGTATTTATACCCAATGGCTCACATCTCCATATTGTTCCATTTTTGTCTCCCCATCCACCCCTTTTAACCCATGACCCCTGATGCAATCAAAAGCAAATGATTGAGGTGGGATTGTGGAAAAGGGGATTACATTTGCAAAAACTAATGTAACCTGTAATACTTGGCTTTAATTGTTCAGTTGCATTAACATAGTGGTCTACAGCTGAAACGAATCCTGAGTACCACCAGGACAAAACAGATGGAGCCTTTTATTCAGACCAGAGTTGAAGTCAATAAGACTCCCAAGACCCAAATCCAGACCAATACCATATAAAGACTTGTTAGACCAAGCTATGAGATCCACAGTAGGGCTTCAACCGATCACAAAACTCACTGTTCAGATCAAATTACGGTTTTGAGTCACAGATTGGATGGTTTTTGTGATCAGTGAGAAATGTAACTGTAAATGTAACTTTGCTTTCCAATTATTACTTAAAGAGAACCCTGGGTATTAAGACTTCTATGGCTTAATATAATGTAAATGATGTCTCTAACTGGAGTAGAAAACCTGTGTAAGAATTACGTTATTTTTAAAAAAAATCCACATTGTTTTATACATATTTTGGACTATGGGGGGCGCCATTATTTCAATAATGTGAAATGGTTGCACTCAGTGAGCAACTGGCGCTACCTGTTTCTATTTTACCACAACACAACTCGGAAAATAAAATACTGATATGATGACCACAGCGATTAAAAGAGCTTACAGTTGGCGATGGATATAAGTGCAGGCTTAAAACCAAATGTCATACCATCGATTTTACCCACAGGGAGTCTAAATGCTTCCGGATACTGAGTGAAATCCATGCTGTGAAACTCCTTTAGTGGCTGCGGTGTCATGACCAGCGTTGGCATGTTTACATCCTTCCAGGATGGCATCTAGCGTTTCTTGTTTCTGCCATTTGTAAGCTCTTTCAGTAGCTGTGGTCTTCTAAAAGTCCCAAAAAGCATCAGGGCAGGAGAGAACAAAGACACGGGTCTTTAGGAAGTTTTGTTCGTCTACAGGCATCTTTCCATTCTTTTCTCCTCTGCTTATCGCTAGGAAAGTAAAGAAGACTATCGCTTCTCTTGTTGTCCTTCAACTTAAAATTACAACCAAAATCCGCAAAATGTGACATTGTATCCATATTTTATTTTCCAAGTTGCGTATTCTGAGTTGTGGTAAAAATAGCAACAGGTAGCGGCAGTAGCTCATCGAGTGCAACCATTTCACTTTAGCTAAATAACTGCACCCCCCATAGTCCAAAATATGTATAAAACAATGAGGATTTTTAAACAATGAGGGTCAATAAACTGTTTTCATTTTTTTTAATCAAAATGTTATTTCATATCTCAGGCTTTAGAAGGTTAAGAAGGTTAAGACCATAAGATCAGTACTCAAATTCAGATTGAAACAACTACGGTATTTTCTCGCTCACACACAATGGCTTTTATTAATGAAGCATAAGCAGAACAATTTTTGTCTAAAACCATTCTTACGTATTGCATTCAAATCAGTTACGTAATGTGTTTTGCTCATGTTTCCTAAATGAGGCCTAGTGTCTAAAACTGTAAATGTGTTGGTTTGGAGGGGCAAAACTGGTGCAAACAGGACGTGTGTGACCAAGATTACGGAAATTATTTCCTTTGCCTCAAAGGTTTGGGTTTCAAAGTTGGCAGCCCAAAATGAGTCAAAAGCAATCATTTCCCCTTTCTTTTATAATTAACTCTACTGCGTGAGTTTTACAGTGTGGGATTGCAGTTCCTCCTCCACCCACTAAGGCTGAGCATGTTATGACTCTGCATGTCCTTTACAGTGCATGGAGTTCATTAAACTGCACTGGCACGTTACAGCACCAGCCCACCTGTAGTGCCTGCTTCTATTATGAGTCCAAGCTAAGATGATGTTGCAGTTGAATGATTTTTGCCCCTTTTGATGCTGTCACATCTCTGTTAAGTTAGTATTGAGATTTCAGCTTCAGACCTACTACAACTTGTCTTCCCCACTAAGCCCCACTGTTGTTGTCTATTTTGATCAAAAACAACCCTGAACATTTACCCTTCCTTTCCTCTTAATGACCCTATTAATCAGAATGACTCATTTCTAAGGACTGTTCTCTAAAGAGGTCCTAACTTAAAAATTACTGAAATAATGCCTTCAAGTAAGGATGGATTTGTCCGTTTAGTTGTCTAGGTCCTGATGAGGGAACAGGAAGCTTTGGATTTTGCTCAATGATGCTGACTTCCATTTTTCTGGTCAACTTACTCTTTAAGCACATCATTCAATGTGAAAATCATCTCACAAGATTCCATAAGGTTTCATTGAAAATTTTGTCTATGTCAGTTGTCATGCTTTGAATGTTACTGTCGTCTCAGGCTGGTGGCTCGGATGTGGAGCGTACCAAGAAAAAGAGACGGGGAGATCGATACTCGGTTCAAACGTCCCTCATTGTGGCGGCCCTGAAGAAAATGCTTCCTATTGGACTAAACATGTGCTCTCCTGCAGATCAGGAGCTTATTAACCTGGCCAAGACACGCTATTCTTTGGTAGTGTGCTCACCTCATCTGTTTGTCTGTCTCTCTATCTATCTGTCTGTCTTACAAGCCTAGATGTTGAGGATGTGTGTTGTGTTGTTGACCCATAGAAAGACACAAATGAGGAGGTCAGAGAGTTCTTGCAAAATAACCTGCACCTCCAGGGCAAGGTAAGTGTGCGTCTGATGTTAAAATCTTTTTTAAAAGTGTTTCTGCAGAAATCTGAATGATTTCTCTTTCTCTCCTCAGGTTGATAACCCGTCTATGCGCTGGCAGATGGCACTGTATAAGGAAATGGCGGGAAAGGCAGAAGACGCAGATGCCCCAGAGAATATTGTGAAGCGGGTTCAAGAGGTCTCTGCAGTTCTCTACCACATTGAAGTGGTGAGTTTGAATTGCAAGGTCTAAAACTTCTAGTGCAACTCAAATAATGCACATTTTGGTGACCTCTTACCTACACTGCCACTATACTTCAGTTTCCGTCTAAAATGTAGCTTAGACAACGTAATATCCATTCCATAGGTGGTTTAAAACCTGAAAACAGCCATAAGACAGTTTTTCTTTTTTTAGACTGAGCACCCTTTCAAGTCCAAAAAGATGGTTTGGCATAAACTGCTGTCAAAACAACGGCGTAGAGCGGTGGTGGCCTGTTTTAGAATGACTCCCCTTTACAACCTGCCCAGGTGAGACAAAGCAGGTCACAATGTCCGTTTTGTAGTAAGAATTAAAGAGAAAAAGATGAATTGGTGAACATATATGCAGTTGAGGTCAAAAGTTTACATACACCTTGCAGAATTAGCAAAATGTTAATTATTTTACCAAAATAAGAGGGATCATGCAAAATTCATGTTATTTTTTTATTTAGTACTGACGTGAATAAGATATTTCACATAAAAGACGATTACATATAATCCACAAGAGAAAAAAAAAAAGAATTTTTAAAAATTATCCCGTTCAAAAGTTTGCATACACTTGATTCCTAATACTGTGTTGTTACCTGAATGATCCACAGCTGTGTTTTTTTTGTTTAGTGATAGTTGTTCATGAGTTCCTTGTTTGTCCTGAACAGTTAAACTTCCTGATGTTCTTCAGAAAAATCCTTAAGCTCCCACAATTTTTTTTTTTGTGTGTATTTGAACCCTTTCCAGCAATGACTGTATGATTTTGAGATTCATCTTTTCCCAACTGAGGACAACTGAGGGACTCATATGCAACTATTACAGAAGGGTCAAACGCTCACTGATGCTCCAGAAGGAAAAACAATACATGAAGAGCCAGGGCTGTAAACTTTTGAACAGAATGAAGATGTGTACATTTTTCTTATTTTGCCTTAATATCATATTTTTCCATTTAGTACTGCCCTTCAGAAGCTACAGAAGAAACGTATGTTTCCTAGAAGACAAAATAAGTTAAATTTACCCTGATCTTCAAAAGTTTTCACTCCTCCCCAGTTCTTAATGCATTGTGTTTCCTTCTGGAGCATCAATGAGCATTTGAACCTTCTGTAATAGTTGCATATGAGTCCCTCAGTTGTCCTCAGTGTGAAAAGATGGATCCCAAAATTATACAGTCATTGTTGGAAAGGGTTCAAATACACAAAAATGTTGAAAAATCAAAGAATTTGAACAGCAGGCAGTTTAACCGACAAACAAGGGACTCATGAACAACTATTACAAAAAAAACAGCTGTGGATCATTTACACAGTATTAAGAATCAAGTGTATGTAAACTTTTGAACGGGTTCATTTTTATGAATCCAAATATTATTTTCAGTACTTTTGGTGAAATAATTAACATTTTGGAAGTTCTGCATAGTGTATGTAAACATTTGACCTCAACTCTAAACGTATGCTGTCTCTCTTTCAGGCATAGAGCATGTAACATGTTCCTGGATGGGTACAAGCGAAATTGGATCCAAACTGAAGGATATTCCTTTGAGGACAGAATGATTGATGACCTGTCTGTATGTGCTCTCACGTTAACAAAATTAACTGTTGCATTTTAGCATGGAATATATTGGGTGGAATGCATTTCCTGTTATTTTTTTTCACTGATGTGTAGAAAGCGATGGAGGAAGAAGAGGAGGAGGAAGAGGAAAAGGAGACAAAGCCAGACCCTCTTCATCAGCTCATCCTTCACTTTAGTCGCACAGCCCTCACCGAGAAGAGGTGAGACTCCACACCTCTGACTAGTGAATGACACATTTGGTTTCCAGTGCCAAAGTAGATGATCACGTGGCCGTAACCAGTGACTGTTATACAGTCAGCTCAAGCTATTCACACTGTTCACATGGTCTTTTGGTGATGTAATGTAATCATCTATTACAAAATATAAAACAATAAACAGATATGTAATGAATAGGTTGAGGTGTATTATATAATGTGTCCATTAGCAATGTCAGTTATACAGTTTACCAATCATTATACAAAAAAAATGACAAAATGATGTCTATGATCTAAAAATTATATTTCTAAATATGTATTTTATAAAAATGATATGTGACCGTGGTCCACAAAACCAATCGTAAGGGTCAATTTTTTGAAATTGAGATTTATACATAATCTAAAATCTGAATAAATAAGCTTTCCATTGATGGGACAATTTTTGGTCGAGATAAAACTATTTGAAATCTGGAATCTGAGTGTGCAAAAAAATTTAAATATTGAGAAAATCACCTGTAATTAAGTTTTGATATATTTGCAGTAGGAAATTTACAAAATATCTTTATGGAACATGATTTGTGGCATAAAAGAAAAATCGATTTTGACCCATACAGTGTATTGTTGGCTATTGCTACAAATATACCCATGCTATGACTGGTTTTGTGGTCCAGGGTCACGTATGGTTTTTTTAGAATTGTTTAAAAAATCGTAATTGATTAGGATTTCAATTGTAGACGTGTGTTTACATCTTTCATTTCCTTTTTTCCTTCTGCTCTGTCACAGTAAACTGGACATAGATTACTTATACATGGCATATGCTGATATCATGGCTAAGGTGAGACCTCTCTGTCTTATGATTATCAATCATCACCAGTTTAGTATTTATTTTATATATTTAAAATATAAAATATTGTTACTTTACTGTAACTTTTAACTTTTCTCAATTTCAGTTAATTAAGCCATTTTTCTATTTGATTTTAGATTTTTTTAAATTGTTGTTAAATATTTAAAAGGTTCCATAAAGCTGTGTAACATTCTTTGTGTCCATCTCTGGTGAATTTAGAGTTGCCACATTGGTGAAGAGGATGAGGGGGGAGAGGAGGAGGAAGAGGGGGGAGAGGAGGAGATGTCCTTTGAGGTGCGACAGACAGAGATGGTAGGGGGAGTCCGGGGGCTGGGGACGGGGAAGACACAGAAGCGGTAGACCCGAGTGACATCCAAACCAACCACTGTATCATCCATCCATCCATTCACTCACATCCCATTTTATGTCTCTGTGTCCAGCCTGTGCTCTTTGTCTCTCCATCTAACTCCATCTAACATGTTTTAGTGCATTACACTGCAGTATCTTTAATATATATATGTATATTTGCTTTTTACAAGCTCTGAGCCACCTACTAAACACAGATATTATTGTTTAAAAACAGCTGAAGACATTTAAACACAATAAATATGTCAAAAACTGTAATGTATATTTTATACGAAAAGAGCAGCATTATTATGATGTGTTTAGTAGTTCAGGCTAAAGGACATGTTTTTATGCTTTTTGTTATACCGTTCAGTGTTTGGATAACCTAAAGCTGCAGCATGTGGTAATTTTCTAATATGGCAGAAAAATGACAAAATTGCTCAACAAATTGCACTAATTAGCCATTAAACGGATAATTCTGTCATTAATTACTCACCCTCATGTTGTTCTAAACCCGTAAGACCTTAGTTCATCTTTGGAACATAATTTAAGATATTTTTTTATTAAATCCTAGAGCTTTCTGACTCATAGACAGCAACGCAACTGACATGTTCAAGGCCCAGAAAGTTAGTAAGGACATCGTTAAAATAGTCCATGTGACAGCAGTGGTTCAACCTTAATTTTATGATTTTTATCAGTTGTGTTGCTGTCTATGCCCGGTCAGAAAGCTCTTGGATTTAATCAAAAATATCTTAATTTGTGTTCTGAAGATGAACAAAAGTCTCATGGGTTTGTAACAACATGAGGGTGAGTAGTTAATGACAGAAATGTCATTTTTGGATGAACAATTCCTTTAAGCTTTTAAGTCACATAACTACTTTAAAGTGTGACAGATATAAATGTAAAAAGGTTGAAATTTTCCAAAATAACATAAATATACATTTTATAGTATAACATTATAATCGCATTCACAAAATTGCAGTCATTTTGAGACCTCAGTGTATGAAATTTCACCTGTTGCAGCTTTGAAGTCCAAAAGAAACTATATCCTTATTGTTTCCTAATCATTTGTTGAATGATATTTGGGTTTTTTTTGTTTTTGTTTTTTTTTAATTTCTTGCTATGAGCCTTACGTTTGAGGTGTCAAATGGACATGCATTTTACTTTTACGCTGTTTTACTTTGAGTAATCACTAATGATAACGTATTTGTCATATTAATGTTTCTGTATGCTTTCTACTCTTTTACTTACCTTGATTTCCTTTAACTCATGCACAATAATCAAGTGACTAATCAATGTTTTCTCAATATTACTGACATAGTATACTGACACACAGACTACAGTTAAAGCCAGAGCAGTCTCCTAGTCTGCACATGCACACAGAGGTAAAAACACAGAGATACATCTATAATGAAGTAGACTGTACACACCATACACACACATACTCACTTACTCAGGCTCTGCACACATATATAGACATGGGAAAAAGAAACACACTATATTCCACACTTTTGGGTGCTTACTTAGGTCAGGCTTACGGGGAGGGGGGTGGCATGGGTGGGATGGGAGGCTTGGGAGGGTGGTATATTATGCATGCAGTAATTATAAACTTTGATTTAATTATTTTTTTGGCAAAGCAAGCTTCTGCAACTAAGCCAGCATTTTTATTTGCTTTTAAATTTTGCTTTTGCACTACCGTTTACATATGTCTGTAATAAAAAGCTTGCTTTTATTATCTTTCTATGATAATATTATGTTATGGAATTGTATTTGCTAAAGTACATCTAGAATTACCGTTTTATTTCAAAATAAGTTGCCATTTGATAATGCTGGGTTAAGGGTTACGCATGTTCTACAGAAGCACTTCCCTGAGTTTACTTTTCACTCTTCAGGAGACAGAGCTGTAGATGAGTAACACCTGCATGGCTCTTTGTTTCTATGCAAAGCCATCAGGAGAGTTTACTGTAGTCCAACGTTTGCTCTGATAGACAAACGTGGGAAATTAGTATGACTGTCCCATAACTAATGGTTATGATGATGGGAGCATGCTAAATGAAAATGACTGAAAGAAAATGTTAGAATATAAAATTAGCAGGGCCCAAATCATTTACAAGCACTCACAATCACCCAATCTTGCCTTAACACTATTTATAATCACATTTTAACTAAAATAAATAAATGTTTACATTGTGTTGCATAAGATATTCAGACAAAACATCTGAGAAAGGCGTTGAAAAAAGTTGATGATGCTGCTGAAAATGAAAATTGTTAACTTAGCAATGTTTGTGGTTGACTTGATAAAAGCCTCAGGCCAGTGTTTTGGGTTGCCTTGACAATAACTTCATATCCTTACTGCTGCCTTTTGTTATCTTCTCAGTAAAGTTTAGAAATAACAAACTAGATTGAAAATCCAATTTTTTTTAATGTAAATCTGCATTTTTTCCATCGCCCACAAGATAAGACAAGTAGTAACTGGCCGACATAAAAAAATAACATTATCATTAAAGGAAGATGAGTTTAGTGTTATAGTTAAATATATGTAGTTCAGTTAGAGGGATGGGGAAATTAAACAGCAAAGAACAGATTATAAAAAAGGAGAATTGTAAAGGCTTTCAGACAGTTCATTTTTTCCATGTTTAACCATGTAGGAAAAAGAGATGGAAAAGCAAAGGCTCCTCTACCAGCAGTCACGTCTACACAACAGAGGGGCTGCTGAGATGGTCCTACAGATGATTAGTGCCTGCAAGGGTACATGTTTACCTCTTTTCATGTCTTTTCGGAAGCTTGAATGCTTTGGTCTCCACACATGCCATCCTAAAACCCTTTAAAATCATTTTCTTTTTGTACAGGTGAGACTGGTTGCATGGTCTCTTCCACCCTAAAACTTGGTATTTCTATTCTGAATGGCGGGAACAGTGAGGTCCAACAGGTTTGTTTGTGAATCTTATTACTCTCAAGTATGTAAAAAAAAAAAAATTTCAGTACACACCAACACAGAATGTGACTGAAGTGTTTTTCTTTTTTTCCTTGAGTGCTGAAACAGATCTACTGTAACTTTAGAACTCTGCATTGTGTCATATCTATAGAAAATTTAAATGATTAAATTATATAATATATATGCCACTTTTTAGTTATTTAGCGTAAAAGACAAAAAGCTTACATTTTTATGTGTAATGTTGGTTTTATTAATAAATTAACTTTGTTTTTACATCGAAAAGGTCTTAACCTTCAGATGATTGCACTAAATCTGCATGGAGACATGACAGTGAATTACAACCTAAACTACCGCTCAAATGTAACAGCACTAATTTTCTTGCAGAAAATGCTGGACTATCTGAAAGACAAGAAAGATGTGGGTTTCTTCCTCAGTGTCCAGGCTCTAATGCAGACCTGCAGGTGATGTTTATTGTGACTAGGAGCTGTTGTTGTCCCACACTCACATTAATTCACCCCGTGTGATCCAAGATGTTCAAGTCTTTCTGTCTTCAGTTGCAAAGAATTTAAGGGTTTTGAGGAAACATGCCATATATTGAACTTAAATGGTGGCCAACAGGTTGAAGGTCCAAGTTGCAGTTTCAATGCAGCTTCAAAGATCTCTACACAATCCCAGACTTATATAGCGAAATGATCGTTCTCTTAAAAAAAATTTAATTTATATACTTTTTAACCACAAATGCTCCTATTGCACTAGCTCTGTGATGCGCAATGGTGTCGTCAACCATTACATAATCAAGTCGGAAAGGTCACGCGCGTAGGGGGGAAAACTCCATCTTATGTTCACCTTCAACTTTGAAATTGTCCGACATCATTGTTTTACCTTGTTTTGTAAAGGGCGTTTGACTTTCTTTGCATGTTCGCGACCTTTCCGGTGTAATTACGTAATGTGTGAGATTGAGCTAGTGCAAGATGAACATTTGTGGTTAAAAAGTAGACACATTTTTATCATTTTAAGAAAATTACAGATCGTTTCGCTAGACCAAGAGCCTTATTTCTTGTCTGGGATCGTGTAGAGCCATTTGAAGCTGCAATTTGGACCCGTTGAAATTCATTATAAGGAGAAAAATCCTAGAATGTTTTCCTCAAAACCTTAATTTCTTTGTGACTGAAGACAGAAAGACATGAACATCTTTGATTACATGGGGTTGAGTAAATTATTAGAAAATTTTTATTCCTTTAAATGATTCGTTAAATTAGTGTTTGTGCCTTTTTTGCAGTGTTTTGGACCTGAATGCCTTTGAGAGGCAGAATAAAGCCGAGGGTCTAGGTATGGTGTCAGAGGAGGGAACAAGTAAGTAATATGAATGATCTAGAGTCTTCTTTTCATCAAGATTAATACAGTATATTGTCAAATGGAAGCTCAGTTAAGTTCTATCAAATGTAATTTGCAAGTATAGAGTAACTTCAAACTCAGAACATAAGGCCAAAATGAGATACGGCATCCAAGGATTCAGTCATCCATCTGTAATCATACATGTTTGGTCATTCTAACATGGAAATGCACATCATTTGTTGACCAAATGTATCAGTAGAATAAATTAATTGTAATCATGTTGTCATACACTCTTACCCTCTCCAGATGTAATAATCTAGTCTAATATGATGTCAATAAACAGATTATGATATTGGCCATGAATAATTCCCTTTTCACTCCATGTCGTCTGTTTGCCGTCAACTCACCATCCCTCTTTTTCCATAACTATCATCCTTCCTTCCTTTCACGGGCCTCAGACGTGAAGCTAGAACGGGGTAAATAATGCCTCTGTCCCTCTATTTTTCATTTCTCTCTTCCTGTCACTCCTCTCTGTCCCTTTATCTCTTTGAAATCATTTTTGTTTGAAATTTTGCTTTTTGGGTTTTGGAATTTAATATATATATATATATACAATTTAAGTATATATATGAATCTCATCACTCAAGGATTTGTAAAAACAACTTTAAGTTACATCGCAAATGCAGATCGCAGTACATTAACGTGGATGTGACTGAAGTGTTTTTCTTTCTTCACTTGAGTGCTGAAACAGATCTACTGTAACTCTAGAACTCTGCATTGTGTCTTATTTATAGAAAATAGGAGTTAAATTATATAATAAATATATGCTGCATTTTAGTTATTTAGTGTAAAAGACAAAAAACTTACATTTTTATGCGTAATGTTGGTTTTTGCATTAATGAACTTTGTTTTTGCATCGAAAAAGTCTTAACCTTCATATGATGGAACTAAAAAGCTTACATTGAGAATACGTGTTTTGTTCCTAACAAATACACATAACTTATGAATTAAACCATATATGATCTAACTCTGTCTTGGCTTCACCATTTTTGCACCTAATATTACCCTATATGCCCTCCAATATTTACCCCACATGAGACGTCGGCTTGAGGTCATAATTAATCCAGTAATCAGGCATTATCAAAAACGGTAGGTTATGTTTGTGCACAGCAGTTTAGCGGTGCATTTTAACATTATTTGAATTTTCTGTGCAACAAATTTGCTGGAATTATCAAAGACAGATCATTCCATGCTGAAGGCTTTGAATGAATGTGATTTTCATGAATTTAGCATTGTTTATTGACCTCCTCCTTACCTGCCCAAACACATCTGAGCTTTAGGATTGCAGTAGGTCTGTCCCGCATGCTGAAGTATCATCTACTGTATGTTAGGGCTTCATGTTGTAACTAATCCACCTCTGTGTTTGAGCCACAGTATATGTGATTGTATCAGTGTTTTTATATCTGTGTTATCATATATGCACATTACTGTTTATGTGTACAGTTTATGTATATGTGTTGTGTTATTTGGATAAAGTGATTCTGTAATGTGTCTCATTTTGTGATGCTATAATTCAGTCTGACTTGAAGAACTAGTGATTAAGCAAAAGGCTGTCTCATTCCACTCCCTAGTTCACAATGAAGTGAATTGTTCAGTTGTGCCTTTTTGTATTTTTTTTTTGTATCTTTTTTTTTTTTTTTTAACTAGGGCTGGGTTTTGACACAATCGTGATTTGATTTAATATCGATTATTTTGGGTAGTTTTTGCACCTAATATTATGAAGAAGAGTAAAAATAATAAATTATAAAAATTATAAGGAGTATGTTTTATGGTGAGTTTATTTAGCAAAATGTTTTTTTAGCTGACTAATGAGCGTTTAACCAATGTTTTTTAAATATGACGTGACATTGTTTACAAGCTGTTATATTGACGTCACCTTGGTTGAAACACTGATTGAGCGATTACATGAGACAGGATGTGGATTTTGGTAAGTTATACTCGTACTTTTTATGCTTAATTTGGTATTAAAGCGACAGAAATGTGACCCTGGATCACAAAACCAGTCATAAGGGTCATTTTGTCAAAATTGAGATTTATACATCATATGAAAGCTGAATAAATAAGTAAATGTACGGTTTGTTAGGATAGAACAATATTTGGGAGAGATACAACTATTTAAAAATCAGGAATCTGAGGGTGCAAAAAATCAAAATATTGAGAAAATTGCCTTTAAAGTTCTTCAAATAATGTTCTTAATAATGTACATGACTAAAAACATGAGGAAACCGCTAAATCATATAGAGAAGGACTTAGTAAGCAGGAAAGCCCTGGTGAAAAAAACAGCATATGCTGATAGGTATGTTTTGATGCTGGGATGCTGGTTAAGTATGTTTTGATGCTGATTTAAGCTGGTCTATGCTGGTCCTTTGCTGGTTTATGCTGGTCTATGCTGGTCATATTGCTGGTCAAGGAACAGTATAAACCAGCAAAGGACCAGCTTAAACCAGCATCAAAACATACCTACCAGCATATGCTGTTTTTTTCACCAGGGAGGACACAATAGTTTGACAAACTAAAGTAATATAGTTAAATAGGTGGAAAACAGTTGTGAAAACACTCTGTAGTGCTCTCTGGGATTTTTCGGTGCACTAGGTGGGACACCTTGGTCGGTGTACTTAATACTGAACTGGGCAGTGGATTGAAACAAAAAAATAAATTTCCTGCTTATCTCACAGAAAAGGACGAAAACATTGTTCTCACTAACATTATAACATTATAAGATTTGTGGCAGTTTTTCCTCTAAGCTGTTTAATCAATCGCTGTCTTCCACTTACTTTCTCTTCTCAGTTCTAATCGGATTGCCGCTACACTAAACCTGTGAGCAGTGTCACATTTTACATGTTCACATATATGTGATGTGTTGCCACATATTTCCTTTCCATCGCATAGGTGAGAAGGTCATGGCTGATGATGAGTTCACTTGTGACCTCTTCCGCTTTCTGCAGCTCCTCTGCGAGGGTCACAACAATGGTGGGTTCTGAATCTGCATCTGAAGAGACAAGTTTTAAGAGTTTAGGGATTGTACAGATTGAACGTTTAACCATCTGTGAGTTTCCTTCACTTTAGACTTCCAGAACTACCTGAGAACACAGACAGGCAGCACCACCACTATCAATGTCATTATCTGTACAGTTGATTACCTGCTTAGACTACAGGTGATGTCATTTTACCCTTGAAAACTGACTAGTTCAGACTTAGCTAAATGGATAGTTAATCCAAAAATGAAAATTCTGTCATTAATTACTCAACCTCATGTCGTTCCAAACCCGTAAGACCTTCATTCGTCTTTGGAGCACAAATGAACATATTTTTGATGAAATCCAACAGCCTTTCTGACCCTCCTTAGACAGAAAGGGTCCTATCACGTTCAAGGCACAGAAAGGAACCAAGAACATCGACAAAATAGTCCATGTAACATATGTGGTTCAACAGAATTTTATGAAGCTATGGGAGTACTTTTTGTGGGAGCAGAATTTTTGAATGAAGTCATTATTTTGGCTTTTTCTGCGCACAAAAACTATTCTCATAGTTTCATAAAATTACGGTTGAACCACTGATGTCACATGGGCTGTTTTGGTAGCTTTCTTGGCCTTGAGCATGGTTGGACACTTGGTGTCTATGAAGGGGTCAGAAAGCTCTCTCATCAAAAATATCTTAATTTGTGTTCCGAAGATGAACGAAGGTTTTCAGAATGTCAGGATTTTCATTTTTGGGTAAACTATCTCTTCAAGTACTCTTGAACTTGTAGACTGATAGTGTTACTTTAAATGTTGACACACTTATTACTTATTACTTATTTTCTCTTTCCAGGAGTCTATCAGTGATTTCTACTGGTATTACTCAGGAAAAGACATCATAGATGAACCAGGAAAGAGGAACTTCTCTAAAGCAATGACTGTGGCCAAACAGGTGTTCAACAGCCTTACTGAGTATATCCAGGTACATCATCTTACTTCCTTCTTCACTGACATTCATATTCCATTTATTTATTGTATTAATTTTTAATTTTGGTCTCTACGTGTATTACTTGTGTGTTTTAAGACCCCAGTGTCTACTTACATTCTTCTAAAATCATACATTTATCATATGGCTGTTATGTATTTAAGTTGTCTTTCTGTCTCAGGGTCCTTGCACAGGAAACCAGCAGTCCCTGGCCCACAGTCGACTGTGGGATGCTGTGGTGGGCTTCCTGCACGTGTTTGCCCATATGATGATGAAACTGGCCCAGGTAACCCATCTGAGCCTGATTCCTCTGTTATATACATATTTTTTTATGTTTTCAATCTATCTGAATACTAGATCACATAGTTCAAATCTTTGACAATGTACATTCACAAAGTTGGCTTGTACGAGTAATTTCACAGCTTGATTTGAATAGTTTTTGTATCTTAGCATCTTGTATGCAACATAAAACCTTATTGCACATCTTCTCTGTCTTGTTAGTAGATCTACACACTTTCTCCAATAGCAAATGTGTTTAATTTCTACTAAAAGGTCTTATTTATTAGTTTAGTGGCTAATAGGAAATGCATGTAAATGAAACTAGTTGCATATGTATAGCAGAACTATTTTAATGATTAGATTACATGCTAAATTAAAAAGCATGTTATATTCCTTTTCTCAACCTTTAAACCTTTAAACCTTTAGACTAGTATGTTGGAATGTAATATTGTTTTTACTCACAAATGATTTACTGATTACTTAAACTGTTTTTCATACGCCGTGTGCAGGGAAGAGTATGTATCACTTTATTTGTCTATTGAAGTGGTTGTATTTGAGTTCCCCCCTTGATGTTCCAGATTCCCAAATCCAGGTTGTTTGGACCCATTTGGCCTTTTTAGACACGAAATCTAATTTTACTTTTCATTTAACATGCCAATTTCTTTTAACGTTTCTGCAAAACAAACAAACCAAAAAAATAAAAACTGCCAACTCTACAAACAAGTGGGTCAAACAGCCAGTTAACATTACCCAGAAAAACCATGTGTTTTCTGCTCTATGTGAATTTGCTGCATTAAAAAGTGGTTTGTCTCTTCTACAGTTCTGCTTTTGGTGTGCTGTTTGATTGTTTTTTTTTTTTTTTATCATCTCGTGTGTATGAAGTGTTTCCGTTTCTAGTAATTAACCCCTGTTATTGTTACTGCATGCAACCTAACCTACATTTAAATGTTACAGTTTTTACATTATTCACAAATAATGAACATGCTATGTCTAAAACAGTTTTTCTCCATTTTTAAGAATTTTGTTTTTTAAATTAATTATAATTACAATTGTTTTGTGTTAAAATTTTGTATTAAAAAATGTAAATGCCACTTTAAATATTCTTTTTTTTTTTTTTTTTATAAAAACTGCTGATTTAGATTATTTATGTTATGGTACAGATAGCATTTCATTCTGTTGTCTTGTAGGATTCCAGTCAGATTGGTCTTCTGAAAGAGTTACTGGACCTTCAGAAAGATATGGTGGTCATGCTACTATCTCTATTGGAGGGTATGAAGAAAATCTTGCATTTACTTAAATCAGTTTCACACCATTCAGCCTAGACCTGATTACACTGTATAACTCTGTATTTGACAGGTAATGTTGTAAATGGCACCATTGCTCGCCAAATGGTGGACATGCTAGTGGAGTCATCCAGCAATGTAGAAATGATCCTTAAATTCTTTGACATGTTCCTTAAGCTGAAGGACATTGTTGCGTCTGATGCATTCCGCGACTATGTGACAGACCCTAGAGGTTTGATATCCAAGAAGGATTTCCAGAAAGCCATGGACAGCCAGAAGCAGTACACACCTGCGGAGATCCAATTCCTATTGTCCTGCTCTGAGGCGGATGAGAATGAGATGATTAATTATGAGGAGTTTGCTAGTCGGTTCCAAGAGCCAGCGAAAGACATTGGCTTTAACATAGCGGTGCTGCTAACCAACCTCTCTGAACATGTTCCTCATGATACCAGGTTGCAGAACTTCCTCGAACAAGCTGAGAGCGTTCTAAACTATTTCCGGCCATTCTTGGGTCGTATCGAGATAATGGGCGCCAGCCGGAAGATTGAGAGAATCTACTTTGAGATCAGTGAGGTGAATCGTAAACAGTGGGAAATGCCTCAAGTCAAAGAGTCAAAGCGGCAGTTCATATTTGACGTGGTCAACGAAGGTGGCGAATCAGAGAAGATGGAGCTTTTTGTCAACTTCTGTGAGGACACCATCTTTGAGATGAATATCGCCTCACAGATTTCAGAGCAGGATGAGGAGGAGAGAGAAGAGGACGATGAGGAGGAACCTGAAGGAGGAGACGGTGGAGGAGGTGGCGGAGATGAAGATGGTGGTGGAGAGGAGGGCCAACCAGAATCAAGCTCCGCCTTTGCCGATTTCATCCAAAGTATCATGAATTTCCTGGGCATGTTTACCTTTAGGAATCTTCGTAGACAGTACCGTAGGATCAGGAAGATGACCATCAAGGAAATTGTGGTCAGGGTTGCTATCTTCCTATGGACAATCCTCATGGGCATCCTATATTTCATTTACAGTGTGTGTAAAGGTTTCTTCCTGCTCATCTGGCATACACTTTTCGGAGGTGGTTTAGTTGAAGGGGCCAAGAACATCACTGTAACTGAGTTGCTGGCCAGCATGCCGGATCCCACGCAGGATGAAGTGCATGGAGACCTACCGGGAGAACCGAGGGGCGGAGAGGAGCAGGATACAGGAGGGATAACAGACTCAATGGAAGTAGGAGGGGGAGAGGAAGAGGATGAGGACATCCAGGAAAAAGATGGCGGAAAGATTCCTGGTATCGATACACATGGTGGACTTGGAGATATGGGTGACACAACTCCTGTGGAACCGCCAACTCCAGAGGGCACTCCATTACTGAAAAGGAAGATGGTATGGTGTTTATTCACAAGGTTCCTCGTGTTCCTTCACCAATCTTCTACACAAAGATTATTAATTGTATGGGTCATGTTGGTCCTTGTGTTTTTACGCTGCAGCAACCAGAAGAAGCAGGACCTGAGCAACCTCCTGCTATTGAGGAACCTCCTCCTGAACCTGAGAAAGCAGAGTGAGTGACTCCCAAATGAAAAGGAAACAGGACTTGGTGTTTGTGTTCGATGCTTTGTTGTTTATTGGGTTTTAATGACCATCTTCCATGTCTAACAGCACCGAGAATGGAGAGAAGGCTGAGAAGGAAGTAGAAGTCAAGCCTGAGGTGCCACCAGAAGAACCAAAACCTGAGAAAGCCACTAAAGCCAAGAAGGAGAAGAAATCAGCCAAGGGGGCAGGATTTGAGCTCTGGAATGAGTTGGATGTTCAAAGAAATAAGTTCATGGTAGGAAAAAAAAAATTCTTCTAAATTTTAAATCTGTGAAATTTAGTAATGATTTACATGTTTTGATTTGCTGTTAATCTCCACTTCCATTTACAGAACTGTTTATCTCGTAACTTCTACAACCTTCGTTTCCTGGCTTTGTTCATTGCTTTCGCACTGAACTTCATTCTTCTCTTTTACAAGGTTGGAAAACCTAGTTTAGATTTTCACACTGTTTTCTCATTTAAATTGTCTATCCTTTTGTTTAAATGTTTAATTTAATTACATCAATATGGCATGCCTCACAATAATTTTACTTTGAAATGCACATAGATCTGAAAAACAAAAGAAGTTCACTTCCAAAATTTCCTGATAATTTACTCACCCCATTTCATCCAAGATGTTCATGTCTTTGTTTCTTCAGTCGCATTTGCGTTTTTTTCAAACATTTCAGGATTTTTCTCTGGCCAAACTGCAGTTTCAGTGCAGCTTCAAAGGGCTCTACATGATCCCAGCTAAGAAATAAGGGTTTTATCTAGCAAAACAATAGGTCATTTTCTTTCCAAAAATTATTTATATACTTTTTAACCACAAATGCTCATCTTGCACTGGCTCTGCGAATGTCTTTACACATTACGTAATCACATTAGTATACTTTGGTCCAAAAAGTTAGGGTTGGGCAAAAAACTCCATCTTTCATTTTCTCCTCCAACTTCAAAATCATCCAACACCATTGTTTTAACCGTATTTTTGTAAAGGGTGTTTGACTTTCTTTGCACTTTCACTTTGTAAACACTGGGTCGGTACTTCTGCCTACGTCACGTGTGACCTTTCTAACATCATCGTGTAAAGTTTGAGGTCGGGCTGGTGCAAGACAAACATTTGTGGTAAAAAGTATATACATTTTTATTGTTTTAAGAAAATGACCAATCGTTTCGCTAGATAAGACCTTTATTCCTCAGCGGGGATCATGTAGAAGCTGCATTGAAACTGCAGTTTGGACCTTCAACCCAGTGACCACCATTGAAGTCCATTATATGGAGAAAAATCCTGTAATGTTTTCCTTATAAACCCTAATTTCTTTGCGACTGAAGAAAGACATATAGCATGGGGGTGAGTAAATTATTAGGAAACTTTTATTCTGGAAGTAAACTTCTCTTTTAAGACTATTTATAAGCACCCTTTTTTGTTTTTCCAGGTATCTGATACTCCTCCCAGTACTGATGAGTTTGACGGCTCAGGTATGTTCGAAGGCTCTGGGCTGTTTGAAGGCTCTGGGGAAGACTTTGAGGGCTCTGGTGGAGAGGATGGAGGCGATGATGATGATGAAGAAGGTCCTGTGTATTATTTCCTGGAAGAGAGTACTGGATACATGCAGCCCACTCTGGCCTGTCTGGCCATTTTGCACACCGTCATCGCTTTCTTATCCATCATTGGATACAACTGCCTCAAGGTTTATACCACTAGATTTATATTTTAGCTCTTGAATGCTTGCAACAGGTTGTTTTTATTTCATTCTAAATATGTGCTATCATTTATTTGTGCTGTCAATAATTTATCAAGATGTTGTGGTCTGTTAGATTCCACTAGTCATCTTTAAGAGAGAGAAAGAGCTGGCAAGAAAGCTGGAGTTTGATGGCCTTTACATCACTGAACAGCCAGAGGATGATGACATCAAAGGCCAGTGGGACAGACTGGTGCTAAACACACCGTAAGTGTGGAGAAGCCTTCATTATGGAGCATATCTAGTTTGAATAAAACAAAAGTTGAGCTATCTATTCAATTAAAACTATTTATCGTTGTTTTAGCTCCTTTCCCACCAACTACTGGGACAAATTCGTTAAGCGAAAGGTAAACCATTATTCTTTCTGTTAGTTGGTGTTTAGGTTTAAAATCAGTGTGTTTATGAAGCCATGTTGTTCTTGTTTCCTTTGGCAAGGTTCTGGATAAATACGGAGATATTTATGGGCGTGAGCGAATCGCAGAGCTGCTGGGTATGGATCTGGCATCGCTGGATGTCAGCAAACAACAGACAGACAAGAAACCCGAAGAGCCAGACAACTCTATGCTTGCATGGTATTAAAAATACATTGCAAATGACATATAATTCTGTGACATTATAAAATATTACATTTTAGTTGCATGTTATTTCTTTGCCACTAATGGCAGCAAACGGAATTGCAAAAATACTGATTTTTCAACCTTTTTTTAAAAATACTCCTCCTTTCCGCTATTGGTCAGCCAAACAGATAACCCCTAAAACTACACTATATGAAATCAAATATTAGATTTTCCTTCCATATTTTTCAGGCTCACTGCCATTGACATCAAGTATCAAATCTGGAAATTTGGAGTTGTGTTTACAGACAATGTAAGTCTTTTTTCAGGTATTAAAATCTACAGTATTTTAAAATCTTTGCAAAACAAAGATTCAGTCAAGTGTGCTAAAGTGTTCTTCATTTACAGACTTTCCTCTACCTGGTGTGGTACACAGTTATGTCACTTCTTGGACATTACAACAATTTCTTCTTTGCTTGTCACCTGCTGGACATCGCAATGGGTGTCAAGACTCTGCGTACAATTCTTTCCTCTGTCACACACAATGGAAAACAGGTACAATAAACAACTCAAACTGGTTCTGAAAATACATACTTACAATAGGCTAGAATAGTTAGAACTACTAGAACTATTGGTGGAAATGTTCGCTTTTTGGCATGTTTGCACCACAGCAGCAATAAATGGTTTTAGTTCTAGGAACTCCGTTTGGAGGAATTAAATTAACTTCTACATCAGAAGGGGATTTGCACTGGGGATTTTGCACTGGAGAAACCTTTTCATAGTTCCTAGAACTATTGGTGGAAGTACATGCTTTTTGGCATATTCGCACTGGCTTTAGTTCTAGGAACTCCATTTGGAGGAACTAAAAAGCCATGTAAAAATACTTGATCAGCGAACATGGAAAACAGCGATTACTGCATTTACCTGTTGTCTGCAGCACTATGTTCTTTTCTTAGCCTCGATGATATATGAAACTGCAAAAGTGCTGTCACAATGCAAAGTTCTAAGAACTCCAGCATGGTGGTTACTAGAGAATCAATTTCCTCCTCAGCCTGTTTTGCTGGTTGCATTCACACCGGCAGCAGGAACTCTGAAGCGGCCGACAGCGACATTTTTATTCACGGCATTTACAAACGTCAACAATGGGTGAATGGAGAACGTCGTGTTTTTGTTGTGTGACGTGAGTTTCGTGATAACGGAGATGGAATGTAAACATGGAATTTATGCGATTAAAAGGGCATGAAAATCTGACTAAATCTCTTATGACAACTTGCAGTGTTACATATCGAGACTGAGACAAAGAACACAACGCTGCAAACACAACAAATAGCTAAATGGCGTTACTATCGCCGATTTCCATGTTCGTCGAGTAAATATTTTTACACAGTTTTTTAAAACTGTCGGGTAGCCAGTGATTTGTATGCGCTTACGTCACTGGTAGTTCCTATAGAACTGTTTTGGGGCCATTGACATATCGCGTCTTTTGCGCGCTCAAGTTCGTTATTTCAAATGTAGATGCGCCGTAAGTGCACGCAAATACAGAGAGACTCGCTCATTTTTTCCAGGCACGTCTGATCTTTTTAAAATGCCACAAACACACTGCAGGTCATGTGACAAGAACCAACCAATAACTTTCACCTTTTCCATAACAACATTAAAAGCTCAGCCTAGGTGGAGGAACAGCTGATCATAGCTGTGCAGGGATACCCATTTTAAATAAATGTAGTAGCAGAGCTATTGCAAGCAATTTAGTTAATAGGAGCTTATTTAGTTCCCCCAAACGGAATTCCTAGAACTAAATACGTTCCTAGTTCCTGTTGTGCAAACACCCAAAAGAGTGAACTTCCGCCAATAATTCTAGGAACTATGCATAGGTTCCTCTGGTGTGTTGTGTTCTTTTCTCAGCCTTGAAGATATGTAACATTGCGAGTTGTCATAAGAGATATAATCGTATTTTCGTGCTGTTTCAATAACGTAAATTGTGTTTACATTCCATCTCTGATCACGGCATCCTCATCGGTGTTGGCCGCTTCAGAGTTTCCGGGAAAATGGCCAGAGGGAAAAATTGGTTAGGAACCAGCATGTTGGCTAGTTCCTAAAACTGAGTTTCTAGAGCAGGGTTAGGCAAGTTCGATCCTAGAGAGCTGCAGTCCTGCAATCCTGCAGAGTTCAGCCCCAACCCTGAAAAAAAAAAAAACCCTCACCTGCCTATTCACCTGGAATAAATGGGTGAGACCTATCCGCTATAGGAGAATAACGAGAAGAATACCAACAAAGATAATAAATTAAAATAATATGGTAACACTCACCAATTTGGAATATCATGCAGCAAAAGGGGCTGTTTTGTACAGCTAAAAACCGGAAGGCAACCCATAAAATTTACAAATGGCCTCACCCACTCTTGCAGGAAGAAAAAAAGCTTGTTCAGGTGTGTTTGATGAAGGTTGGGGCTAGGGCTGTGCAAATAATCGGGTTCGATTATCATGCGCATCTGGTCAGTAATGCCGGTTCTGTGATTAGTCGTAAATCTCCTTCACCTGCTGTCAGATGGAACTGCATATACTACACAGTACCGTAGTTCACTGACAAGCTACGCAATATCGCGTTCATCATCGGAGGCGATACATTTGATATTGATATTACACAGCTTGTGAGTGCCGCTCCATCTGACTGCACGTGATGGATATTTATGACTAATCACGGAACCGGCGTTACTGATGAGATGCACATCCCGATGATAATCGCTTCAGATTATTTGCATATCCCTAGTTGGGGCTGAACTTGCCTACCTCTGTCCTAGAGCTTTGTGGTGTGAAAGCCCCTATACACTGGTTGACTCTGTTGGTTTGTTTCAGCTGATGATGACTGTAGGTTTGCTGGCTGTGGTTGTGTACCTCTACACTGTGGTGGCCTTCAACTTCTTCAGGAAATTCTACAATAAGAGCGAGGATGAAGACGAGCCGGATATGAAGTGTGATGACATGATGACGGTGGGTTGCTTCGTTATACAACACTATTGTCAAATTGTCTTTTATTCTCCTGCTCTAATTATTCTTTTGCGAGTTGTACCTTTTATTGGGGGTTGCTCAGTTTTTTCTGCAATTCTTACCTAACCAAACACCTGGTGTATAATCAAATCTCTCTCTTTCTCTTCACAGTGTTATCTGTTCCACATGTACGTGGGTGTGCGGGCAGGTGGAGGCATAGGAGATGAGATTGAGGACCCAGCAGGGGATGAGTATGAACTCTATCGGGTGGTTTTCGACATCACCTTCTTCTTCTTTGTCATCGTCATCCTGCTGGCCATCATTCAAGGTGGGACTCATGTTTGTATTCAACGTGGCTTAGCAAATCTACCATGTTAAATTTTATTAGATTAGAGTGAAGCTGCACTGCAATTGACCGTTCGCAAACAGCTTGATTGACAGGCGATCAGACCAACCATAACGCCAAATCTGCTATTCTGTCCGACAAGAACAGTCTGTGGACTTAAACTTATAACATTGTGTGTATTGAGGTTTTTCTGCAGTGGAAATAAAATATATTCTGATGTTCTTTTTTCATTCCTGAAGTAAAGAAGAAAAGACAATCGGTTCCTGTGTGATCTGTCAGTTAACCCTTCGCAAAGACCTACCCCACTTAATTACTGTTGCTAAGTCCGGCAAACAATGCCGCTCTCACTCTAAACCAGTGTTGCCAAGTCCGCCATTTTCACTCGGAATTGGGCTACTTAAACACTGTTCCTGTGGGTTGGTTTAATGTCCGCGGGTTGAAGCAACTCCAATAACATGGTATTTTACCAGAGGAAGCCAGCCAAAAAACGTTTTTAGCCCAACACGATTGGGCTCGTTCTGAGTAGCATTTATGTGGGTTTCATTGTGAAAACCTGGCAACCCTGCACTACACATCTTGTTCTCAGGCAGTGAAAAAAAAGGCCTACATCACGGAGCAAAGAGGGGAACTAACACACCGACAGACAAAACAGAGCAGGTTACTTCTGATACAAAACAAGGTCTCAGATTTCAAAGTTTGTCATTTTTTAAGAAATTCATAAAATAAATACCATTTTGTGTATTGCCTTACTTCAAACAGCATGTGAACCAATCATCTTTCCATTTTTCCATAAAGCACAAAATAAACATGAATGAACATCAGAATGTACTTTATACGTTCAACCATGGGAAGACGTCAATACACACAATTTTTAAAGTTTATGACCACCGAAGTTTATGTATTCTTCTGTCTGATTTGTTTGTTGGGTGAAATGAGGAATTTGGCATTATGATTGGTCAGATCGCCTGTCAATCAAGCTCTTTGCAAAAGGTCAATTCATAACATGTTTGTCTGCACAGGTCTGATCATTGATGCTTTTGGTGAGCTGAGAGACCAGCAAGAGCAAGTCAAAGAAGACATGGAGGTACTAAGATCTTTATTGTTCGATTAAAAAAATACATATTAGGTTTTAAATACTTCGCCTTGTATCTGATTTTCCGCTTTGCATTGTCAGACCAAATGCTTTATATGTGGTATTGGGAGTGATTACTTTGATACAACTCCACATGGCTTTGAGACGCATACGCTTGAAGAACACAACCTGGCCAATTACATGTGAGCAATTTGGTTTTATGCCACCTTTCTGAAGTTATACAATCTCTTCATCTTTTTCCACAAGAACTGATGTTTCTCTCTTCACTAGGTTCTTCCTGATGTACTTAATCAACAAGGATGAAACTGAGCACACTGGACAGGTAAGACATGTCGCAATGTTCGTAATTCAGAAACAAGAAAAGTGATCTATATATAATAGACATGTTTGTGTGTTTGAAAGGAATCATACGTGTGGAAGATGTACCAGGAGAGATGCTGGGATTTCTTCCCTGCTGGAGACTGCTTCAGAAAACAATATGAAGACCAGCTTGGATAAATGCTTTTCTGTTTTGTACGTAGCTTTTAACAAAGTTATACCAAATTATACATAAAAGTAATGTTATAGACTTGCACAATACTAGATCATTTTACTCATATCCAATCAAAATGCATGCTATTTATTCATAGGAAGTTTTTTGGGGTAATTTTAAAGTATTTGCTCATTTAAAATGTTCATGTGCCTAATGATTATCTAGTGTGTGTCACAATCTTTATTTCATTTATTTTGAAATCTTCATGTATTTACTCATACATCAGAATCTACTGTGAAAAAATAAAAATAATAATTTTATCAAAATATCTAAGTAAACATCACAGACACTGTGAAAATCAGAAAGTTTTTATTGAGAGATTGTAAAAGCATTACATTCTTTAGGTATAAATTTAAGCTTAAAACAGCACATTCTAAATGTTACATTTTTCAAAATTATGTTGAATGTTGTTCAAAAATGTGATATTTTAACAGAGTACAACAGATGAGCAACACGCTAAAAGTGCAAAAATATATCCTGATGAAAACACACAACTTATAGACAATTAAGATATCAATATATATATGCTACCAGCATTGTTTAAGCTTAAGATTTTAGGTGCTTTTTAGGCCCTTTTACAATATGGTTTGACAAAGATACGATACATTTGAAACAAATATATATGGCAAGAAAAACTGAATTATCTCAAAGTAAAATGTCAGAGCAACTGGTCTAGTTGAAGTGAAACTGCAACTACAAAAATTGCCAGAAGCACGAATCAAAAATAACACTTGGCTAATAATCAGATAATACATTGCTGGGTGATGGGATTTTCCCACCAGTACACAAATCAGATTCTAGAATTTACTTTGTACTAAGTATATGTGTTATCACAGACACAACGGTCACTGCTTGCAAAAATGCTAATATCTTAGAAGCCTTCCTACAGAAATCTCACGTACATTACTGTGAAAAACAGCAAACATAAAACTATAGGACAATAATTTTGTAAAACACAAAAAAGAACACAATTTGAGTTATAAACACTACATAACCCTGCTTAAACAATACCCTCCTTGTTCTGAGTTTATTATTTTAAAAAAGTGCTAAAAGGTTATTTTTAACAAGCTAATATTAAACTTGACTGAGATTCAACTTTATATAACATGCAAAAGCCCTTTTTCACGTGTAAATGTTTTTCTTTTCATCAATCAAGATTCTAACTTCAAAAACACTCATTTCTAAACTCTCCAGTTCAATTGCTTTTTTAGGGCCTTGTACAATATGGTATGATAAAGATACGATACATTTAAAACAAATATATATGGCAAGGAAAACTGAATTATCTCAAAGCAAAATGTCAGAGCAACTGGTTTAGTTGAACTGAAACTCAACTACATAAAAAAAAATTGCCAGCAGCATGAATCACGAATAGCTATTACCTAAATAATCAGATAATACATAGGTTACCGGCTGGTGGGATTTTCCCACTAGTACGCAAATCAGATTCTAGAATTTACTTTGAACTAAAATTATACGTTATCACAGACACATTTTACACTTTGATACAACGGTCACTGCTTGCAAAAACTCTTATATCTTAGAAGCCTTCCTACAGAAATCTCACCGATGTTACTGTGGAAAACAACAAGTGTAAGACTGTGAGGATAATATTTTTGACACACGAATAAAAACTGAACAGGCACAAATAATCTGAAAAAAAAAAAAAACATTAAAACATGACTACTATGCTGGGGCCAGTTGCATAAACTTAGCCTATATGTTAAAACAGTGTCTTAAGAACCATTCTGAACAACTAGCAATTAGCCAAGGGGTAATCAGTCTTATTTTTTGGATCCAGTCTTAAAGAAAAAAATTGGATGCAACCGGCCCCTGGTATTCCACCTGACCTAATTCAACAAAAAAACAAAAAAGAACGCAATTTCAGTTATAAACACTGCATTACCCTGCTTGTTTTGAGTTGATTATTTAAAAAAGTGCAAAAAGGTATTTTCAAAAAGCCAGTACTGGATTTGACTGGATTTGATCTTTATATAACACATGCAAAACCCATTTTATCACGTCTAAGTGTTTTTCTTTTCATCTATCAAGATTCTAATTTCAAAGACACTCTTTTCTAAACTCTCCACTTTAATTCCCTCAGATTAAGACGAAGATTTAGACTGGATTATCCACTTGCGACAGATCGTGGGTTTGTAGGGTTTCCGCAGATCCAGGTATGGTTGAGGCTGATGAGTAGCTATGCATACACTGGTAATCTGAAGACAGGTCTGTTGGGTTGGAGAGGATGCTTTCGGTGTCAGTGCTGGACTGGGACATTATCCTGTACTCGCGCACAGGGCAGGCACGCTCTGTGAAATTGGGTTTGAAGCCATTCTCCAGATCTTTAGGCATGGACAGCCATTTCTGTATGACAAATATAAGATTACATCTCACATTGCCTCTTATCCACTATGAATGAAAATAAAAATGAAAGGATGGTACATTAAAAATAGATTGAAACTGTTACTCACCTCAACATTGCCATCATAATTGTCGAATAAGGCTGCAAGGTAATTGCTCACATTTCGTCCTGCATTTGGTACCACTGGTATTAAAATTATTCTTAACCTAAGCAAAGTTAAATATTAAATTAGCATAAAACACTATAACAATAAAATATAATTTTACTGTGGAAAAAGAAAATATGTTTAAAGGACAAAAAAATGGATTCAAACCTCTCGCTATGGACGAGCAAGCAGGAGAGAATGACGAGAACTACTGTGGCTCCCACTGTGCACAGCAGCAGTGTCATCACAGACATCTTATCCAGACTCTCTGGAGAAAAGAGTTGCCATTAACCCCACTGCTGTAGTTTTCAGATTCGTTTTTTTTTAATTAAGCCTAAATCTTTCAAAGGATATTATAATGTTTATACTTTACTACAATATAAAGTTACATTTTGCTTTTTTAACTGACAGGAAAGAATGGCACCGCACCCCAGGTTAGAATGGTCGTGCCTGCGCTTGTGTTAAAAATAAAATGGATGATAGATTATTTAATTCTGAATAGTGACATTAGTACGGAATTCCGTTTCCCCCACTGAATAAAAAGGTAATTGTGACTTTTTATCTCACAATTCTGATTTTTTTTTACATTTAGCAAATCTAACTTTCTTCTCAGAATTGTGTGATATAAAGTCTTAATTCTGAAAAATCATTATAAAGTCAGAACTGTGAGAAATAAAATCACAATTCTGAGAAATGAAGTATTTCTGAGAAATTAAGTAAGAACTGAGTGATATAAATTTGCAATTGCAAGTTACAAAGTCAGAATAGCGAGATAAACTCGCAATTCTGAATTTTTATTTTACTTAGAATTGCGTGATATAAAAGTTACGAGTTATAAAAGTCAGAATTGCAAGACACAGGCATGGTTTCACAAACAGTGCTTAGACTAAGCCAGGATTAACCTTAGTTCAATTAGGACATTGAAATATTTATTTTATAAACATGCCTTACAAATAACATTACTTCTGTGCATCTTTAGACAAAACAAAGGCACTGATATATTTTATGATCAGTCAGTGCAAGTTTTCTTTCAACTGAAACAGCGCAGACTTACATTTTAGTCTGGGACTAGGTTTAAGCCTTGTCTGTGAAACCAGGGGATAAACTTGCAATTCTGAGAAATATTTTTTCTTAGAATTGCGAGTTTGTATTTTGCAGTTCGGACTTTTTTTCTCAGAATTGCAAGTTCCAATTGCAATTGTGTGTTATTAAGCCAGAATTGTGACATACAAACTCGTAATTCTGAGAACATATCTTTTTTCCGCCTCAAAATTAGGACCTTGTCATTTGCAATTGAGTTTACATCTCAACAATTCTGAGAAAAAAAGTCCAAACTGCAAAATACAAACTCGCATTTGTGAGAAAAAAGTCAGAATTGCGAGTTTTTACCTTGCAATTTATCTCGCAATCGTGAGATCATATCATGACTTTAAATCTTTCAATTCTGACTTTTATAACTCGCAATGTTGAGTTTATATCTCACAGTTCTGAGAAACAAGTAAGAATTGCGAGTTTGTATCACAAAAAAATCAGAGTTGTGAGATAAAAAGTCGCAATAACCTTTTTACTCGCGAAAACGGGCTTCCGTTAGTAACAGTAGGAAACTTCGCCTTTAAACACTTATAAACACTAAAGTCTTATTAGACCGAACGTACAACAACGTCAGGTAATAAATGATCAAACGTGAAACTGGCCGTGGAAAGATTTTTTATGACAAATTTCTCACTTTCAACATGTAAATATATATATATTTTTTTAAATGATCTAGTCTGGTAAATAATCACGGAAAACATGGAAATGAAACGTGCAGCAGACAGTGCGTTTCAAGAGTGAAGCGCATGGGCAGAGAGAACTGCTCTGATTGGCTGTTATGATCAGGCGTCACGCCATATTTTGGCGTTCGATGTAGAATAGATAGTGCACTTACAGCTGTGCTTGAACAGCTTTTTGTCTTTTTAAGTTGTAACATACATGGCAGATAAAGCACTTAGAGACTTGTAAAACAGTTAAAATAAGTTACCGATGGTGTCGTTGGTTTTTGAAGTTCCCCAGTAGACAGGCTCACTCCATTCGCTCCAAAATAAGGACTGTCCGCAGGATGACTCTATTCGAGACCTAACCTGGAACTCGTACCGTTTTTTTGAGGGGAATGGCAAACAAAAGAAGGTCCTAGAGTCTACAGCGGTCGTCTAGGGAAGAGAGAGGTTACTGTGCCGCTTTCTGTGATTGGCTGTCAGAGGACCACAAGGTGAGATGCATAACAATGACAATTTTTACAACAGTTACGGTCGTCAAAAGCACTGGGACTTTCTCTTTTATCCCAACAAATCACTATGCCATTTAATAAGCAGTTCCTACAAGATATAACATATGGCGTAGTAACAATGAAAAAATTACGAATGGCTCTATTATTATCGTTGGACTTTCTACTTAATTTATCACTTCGCATGTTATGACATTAAGCCAATAAGTGGCGACAAGTGACTGTCTTTTCCAACGAGTAAAGGATTAGTTCACTTCGAGAATTTGTCATTAAAAGGAATGTAAACTGATTTTTTTTTTTTTTTTTAGAAAATGACCGATCGTGTCGCTAGATAACACCCCGTATTTCTAGGCTGGGATCGTGTAGAGCCCTTTGAAGCTGCATTGAAACTGCAGTTTGGACCTTTAACCCATTGAGCACCATTTAAGTCTGCTATATGGAGAAAAATCCTGGAATGTTTCTCTCAAAAACCTTACTTTCTTTTTGACTGAAGAAAGAAAGACATCAACATCTTGGATGACATGGGGGTGAGTACATTATCAGGAAATGTATATTCTGGAAGTGAACTCCTTCAATACAAGAAAGAAACAAGTGTCATTTTCTTATGAGCATCAAAACAATAATAGTTTAGTAATGCTTTAACATTTTTCGTACATAAAAATATGCCCTGTTTAATTATCTTTCTGAGCAAAAAAAAAAAAAAAAAAAAAAAAAAGACTATCATACATTTTTACCATGATTTACAGGAAAAAAAAATGCCATTTTGTGTAATAAGCTAAATATGAAAAAATCTTGTCAGGCATATTTAGACAAAGAATCATTAGAGGACATTAGAAGATGCAAAGTTATATTATAATTTTAAATCTTTACTAATCTTTGCCACTATCTTCAAGTAGGTTTTCCCCATTTGTCCGCAAGACGTTTTTAATCATTTTTTAATACGTTTTTTAATAAGTACAGCTCAGAGTATGTATGTCGTTTCATTTTTACTTAGGTATATCTGTGAGGCTGAAAGTGAACATTATTTTACCCATATTTTGACATTTTATTTTCACAAAAGTGATTTGAAATATTAGACACTATGGTTGCATTTGATATACTTTCTATGTATATAAAACCACTTTTGTACATTTATTTTGATGTGATTTAATTATCAGCACATTTCTCATAATACCTCAGTAAGCCATTAGAAGCCATATTAATTTAATATACAATGTCCATGTGTTTGATATGTAGTCAAAGTTTAGTTTCAAAAAATCAAATTTCATACCACCCAGTCACTGTTTTCTGTCCTGTGACGAACTTGGCTCTCAGTGCAGCTGATGTTGTTTGTAATATTCCAGTACAGCCAGAGTTCCGTATCTTTTTTATCCCTCACAGACAGGTTGGACGGAGGGTTAAGCTTCACTGATTAGCAACACAGTAGATAAAGTATTAATCCATCAACTGGTCATTTCCGTATAATTATTGTCAAATCGAAATAAAAATGAATAAGTTCTAATACCATATTCTTTCAGATAATGGTCCTGCTCTGTCACCAAACTGCCGTTGGCCCTGTACAGCCATGTTTTTAAGTTATTAAACCGTTGTGCTTTTTCGTAGGGGAACATGCAGCCCACAATAATACCATTATTCCTGAGATAGTTTGGACAATCCAGAGTGAGCTTATGTGTAAACCTAACAAAGAAAATACATGCAGAGGTCAGTTCTGACATTTTCATCCAAAAATGCTGTTTTTTCTATTTTGTTCAACATACGCACTTGCTCCTGAAACTGTAATTGTCATTGGAGTGAGGCTCACTCCATGTGCAATTAACATAATCCAAATTGATGATAAGGCAGCTAATTTCTGGGTAAAGGAGAGAAAAACAATATAGTTAACATTTAAACGCAGCTTGTAATGCATGTAGCTTGTCAGCAGAGGATGCTCAGCCTTTGAGGACTGGAAGGAAACATATACATACAGGAAATATGTACATTTTCAGTCAGAATCACGATTTTATACAATCTTACTGATTCGAATTAAATCACAGTCTTACATAAGAGGTTTTAGAATATTTTGATTTAGTCATTATATGGAAAAACTAAGTGTTGTAAGCTCATGTTGTGTCAAAGTTGTCTTTGGTTGTGTGTGTGGGCATCATGGCCACATCAGCCATTTTGGAAAGCAAGCATCTGAGCATTGTGAACTCTTCAGCGACAGGTTGCTGAAAAATTTCACAATTTCCTGAGGATGGTCACCTCTGCTGATGAAATAATTGCCGTCGCCAGACTTTTTAGGCAGTATGTGTGTTTATATATTCGATTTTAACATCTTAACTGTTGTAGAACCACACACTTCCGTAGTTTTAAAGAGTATGTAAAGCCACAAAAAGAGGAAGAAATAAATAAAATCCAACAAGGCTTAGTCTGTTTTGTTTAACAGTTTAGAAATTACTTCTGTAAACCTTTAGTTTGTTAATACAAGGTATGATGTGTTTTGTAAAGGCAACAATGTAAAATCAAAATAATATGGTAAAAACTACATTTCAATTCAAAGTAGTGTTGTAAAATACTCACCTGGCTGGGATGATGCTGAAAATGCAAAAGAAGGAACGTTCCCAAGGAAAAGGGCGACTAAAAGTAATATCATCTTGGACAGGATCACATAACGCACTTGTTGTTTTAGGTCTGTTTCGGGTCTGTGTCAGTCTTCCCTGTTCTAACCAATATGTATGTAGTCTGTGAGAGCTGACGTATGTGAGATTTCCTGTTCAAGAGAAACCACATTTGCTGGTTACATGTTATGAAAAGAACTGAATGTTAAATTTGTGCATTAAAGACAGTAGGCATTAAAATGTTAAAACATTTTATTTTGCTTTTACATAATTCACTTTTACATGACAACACACACTGTTAACAAAAAAAAAATAAAATAAGCTATACTAATATGTTATAATATGCTATAAACATGTATTCTGGCTGTTAATTAGACATTATAACAATCAAGTACAGCAAATTAACTGATTCACATCAGAAATCATTGTAAACAATCTGTGTGCTATCATATAGTTGATGACCGTTGTCTTTCATTCAGTGGAGAAACTGACTACTAAAGAAGATGAACTGTTAAACAAACTGATTATGAATTATATATTGTTTTTACATCATATGTGGGAGAAGCTATTACTTTACATTTTTTGTGACATTTTCAATGTATTTTATATATATATATATATATATATATATATATATATATAGTGTATCAATAGCATATCATGCACTTAAGTAACGTTTAATTGCCATGTTAGTACTATCTGGCAAATAAAAGCTATTACTGATTTACACATTGAATATGCAGCAGATTTTCTGCTAAATAAAACCTTTAATGCCCATCATGGCAAGCCTCCCACACAAAAATGCTGACTTTAAAACTGCACCCAATGCAGAGGTTGCATTAACAGAACATTTTCCATCATATGCGGAATAAAACAGATGATTCAGAGTGCACCATTTTGGTCTACTGCATTACCCTATATGATCAATTGTGCTAATAGACTAAAAGTCGTGAAATCAATCTTGAGTCAACAAGACTGTTGGATAAAAACAGAACACGATGGAAAATTACACTTGAGATATATTAAATCCCTGAATAATGATACTGAGCCTTTCATTAAATGGCAGAACAACCAACTATTGGCTGTTTCAGATATCACAATGTAAAATGCATTAGAGTTTTAAATGACAAATGGCAGCTCTAAAGGCAGTGTAGTGTTACTGAAGGAGAGGCTGGACGCTTCCTGTGCCAGTTGTAGAAGGGATGGCAAGATATCCGAATACTCTCCACTATCATAGTGCTCCTGCTCCAGATCTGCATTTTGTTGCAGGCTCTGCTGCTGTGTAACTGCACAAACACAATATAGTGAACCAACGTATTAGCAAACCGGAAGTGTAAGTTTTGAAGTCATGTGGTTTGTGCAGGTGATTCATGTGTGGGTTCGGGGTGGTGTGTGGAAGGGAAGTGCGTGGGTGTATATGCGTGTACCTGTGTCGGCGTGAGGTAACGCGTCGGCTTCATTCTGGCTTCTCTGTTTGATCTCGGCTGTTGTGTCGGAGTCTTTAACAGCAGAGATGTGGCAGCCAGGACTAAAGATCTACCATGAACATGAAACCAAACATGTCAGATTATACATAAGCTTGTTAAATGTAGCAGTTTGTAATAGCACCCGTGTTTTATTTTTCAAAAACGTTGTAAGTCAGACCTTGCTGAAATTGTCCAGGTCTGGTGAGGGTGGGGAGCATGAACGGATCGCTGCTAAACTGGAGTTGATAAGCGCCAATGGATCAGACACATCATTTCTGTTCTCAAGAGAAGAAGGGGAGTGAAATATTAGGGTTAAACACAGGTTTAATGTACTTCAAATAAATGTGTGACCAAGGATTACAAAACCAGTCATAAGGGTCATTTTTTAAAATTGAGATTTATACATAATCTGAAAGCTGAATAAATAAACTTTCCATTGATGTATGGTTTGTTATGATAGGACAATATTTGTTTGAGATACAACTATTTGAAAACCTGGAATCTGAGGGTGTAAACAAATCAAAATATTGAGAAAACTGCCTTTAAAGTTGTCCAAATAAAGTTCTTAACAATGTTTACTAATCACAAATCTTTACTTAATATCCTAATGATTTTCGCCATAATAGAAAAATCAATGATTTTGACCCATACAGTGTATTTTTGGCTATTGCTACAAATATACCCCCAGTGACTTAAGAGGTTTTGTGGTCCAGGGTCATATATATACTCTGTGTGTTTTAGAGTTAAGCACAGCACAGGTTCATTTACACGCGAGCTGCTCAGGATAACAGAGTTTTCAGTGTCTCGCAGGAATTTGGTTTGCAGTAAATGCGCACATATGCTTCACACAATCACCATCTCTGCAAGTGCAGTTAGTTTGATTTGCACATAATTTGCATTTAAAAAAATACAACACGCCAAACATTGAACCAGATTTTTATTTAAATGCATTTAGAAACATGTTGTCAACAAAGAAAAAGCTTTAAAGGATTAGTTCACTCCTGAATTAAAATTTCCTGACAATTTACTCACCCCCATGTCACCCAAGATGTTCATGTCTTTGTTTCTTCAGTTGAAAAGAGAATAAGGTTTTTGAGGAAAACATTCTTCCAAAGGGAATAAGGGGATCAAAACTATTAAAATACATAATATATTATAAAAAATAAAGCAAATGTGCATAATGCAGTATAACAAATGACTGCAGAGGGTGCCAACAGCCTAACGATTGTTTTTACACTTTACTGCGCGATCTAATCTGTGTTTAATATTGACTTAACAACATTTAATTCAAATGTCCACTTAATCTTTAATATTTGGCCATTTTTTTATTATAGAAAAGCTACAGCCACTGTAATTTATTGTATGTGGACATCAAAACGTGTAAACTCAGAGTGAATGTTTAAACTTTTATTTTGAAATTGCGATAAACAGTTAGCATATTGAGAAAGATACTGATGTATTCCCCTGTGTTTGCATGGGTTTAGAAATGATTTCCCTTACAAATCTGATGAAATAACGCATGTTGCGTTCCCAGATTAACATTATAATAAACCCAAACTCACAGCAAAATGTAGAGATGGAGTTTGAGATGCACCACATGTAAATGATAACAGTTTGTGTAGCAGCATTTACTGTGAACGGAGCCGCTCTGAACTGCATGTGCGTAACCTACACGCATGTAAATAATTAAAGCTTATATTTTAAACCTGCATCGCAAATATTTATTTAATTGAATCGTAACATTTGTGAATTCTTAATAGCATCATGCTTTATTATGATTTTTAAATGGTTTTAATATGTGGAATTTTCGGTATTTTTGCGATTACTCGACACAAGCTAAATGCAATCAAGGATTTTTTAAAAATAGAGTACTCAAATGGAATCAAGGAATAGTTGCAGAATCGTTGAAACGGTCACGTGACGTAGGAGGAAGTGTAGAAAGTCAAACGCTCTTTTCAAAAAAAAAAAAAAGTTAAAACAACGATGTTGGACGACCTTAAAGTTGGAGGAGAAAATGAGATGCAGTTTTTTGCCCTAAATTACCTTTTTGAACCGAAGTACACAGATGAAGAACTAACCACACGTGACCTTTCCGACATGATTCCAACGCATCGCAGAGATAGTACAAGACGTGCATTTGTTGTTAAAAAGTATAGAAATTTGTATTTTTTTTTTTTTAGAAAATAACCAATCGTTTTGCTAGACAAGACCCTTATTCCTCAGCTGGGATCGTGTAGAGCCCTTGAAGCGGCATTGAAACTGCAATTTGGACCTTCAACTTGCTGATCCTCATTGAAGTCCACTATATATAGAAAAATGGAATCCAGGAATCCTGGAATGTTTTCCTCAAAACCTTCATTTGTTTTTGACTGACGAAAGAAACACATAAACATCTTGGATGACATGGGGGTGAGTAAATTATCAGTAACTTTTAATTCAGGAGTGAACTAATCCTTTAATGCGTTCTGTTATATTTCTAAAATAAACAGCACACATGATCAGTTTGCTATCTGACCTTTCCAAGAGTATTTCCTCAGACTCCTGGGCAGCTGGGTCATCCAGCAAAGTCAATGCTAGCTCCATGGAGGGCAGAGTCGGGGAGGCGGGAGCTAAAAATGTGCTGTGAGTTGCGGGAAGAGTTTCTGTCACTGACTCCCTGTAAAACCAAAAACGCAAATGAAACCGGAAAACAGACCATGAAACCCTGAAAAGTACTTTCAGTTCCTTTTACATTTGACCCAGCAATGATGCACATTTAAAAACCTCAAAAGAGTCTAATATACAAAAACACGTGTCCTGTAGATGATAAAGACTACAGGTGAACTGCTGCTGTGTTACCTGCTAGGCTCAGTTGTGGGATCCAGCAGGTGGGTGATGTCAGAAATGATCATGCCATTTGAGTACACATCAGCTGATGACACATCCAGCTGCCCAGAAAACAGTGATGTCACTTACTTTCAACATGACAGTAATCAAGCTGCTTTTATAACTAAACAGCATCGTGTTTAATGAAGTGAGTTTAAACTTAGAACAAAAAAATTTTAGCAGGCACCTCTTGCAGCGAAGGGATCTCCTGGAGGGGGGAAGTGGTAAGGATTGGATTCATACTAAAAGAACGGGCGTATTTCGGCGCTGACTGAAACTCCCCAGTATTGTCGATCATGGGGCTTTTAGGGTGGAGAAAGGAAATGTGATGTGAGAAGAGATAACTGAAAGTGCAAGCTTCTTACTGACTATGAGAACTTTTTGTGTGCTTTAGGAGAATAAACTTACAGTTTTCTTTTGCATCCTTTTATTCCATTTGACTGGACGATGTTGATGATGAACTTTATAATCTGAAAAGGAGTGACAGAATGGGAGAGTTTTGATTTGTGGTGTTGTTATTATTCATAAAGTTTGTAAATGCATTTTCATTTACCTTGCGTAAGATTTTGTGCTGCTGCTGATAGTTCTGTCTTAGCGAGTCCAGCTCTCTCCACAAGCTCTCATTGTCCCTTCACAAACGAATAAATGGTTAAAACAGTCATGGCAGAGAATTGAGTGTTTAAATGCTATTAGCATTGATCTGCAGTACCATTCAAAACTCTGGTGTTAGTATGTACAGATTTTTAGAAAGAAATTAATACTTTTATTCAGCAAGGATACATTAAATTGATCAAATGTGACAGTAAAGACATTTATAAATGTTCTTTTGAACTTTCTATTAATCAAAAAATCCTAGACAAAGAGCACAACTTTTTTCAACATTGATATTAAAAAGAAACTTTTTTTGAGCAGCAAATCAGCATATTGGATTGATTTCTGAAGGATCATGTGACTGGAGTTATGCTTCTGAAAACTCAGCTTTGCAATCACAGGAATAAATTACATTTTAAAATGTTTTAAAACAGTTGTTTTTTTGGTTTTTTTTAGGATATTTACTGTTTTTACTGTATTTTTGATCAAATATACACTGCTGTTCAAAAGTTTGGGATCAGTACAATTTTTAATGTTTTTTAAAAAGTCTTTTCTGCTCATCAAGGCTGCATTTATTTGATTAAAATACAGAAAAATATTCAATTTAAAATAGCGGTTTTCTATTTTAATATACTTTAAAATAGAACTTATTCCAGTGATGCAAAGCTGAATTTACAGCATTATTACTTCAGTTTTCAGTGTCACATGATCTTTTGAAAAATTATTCTAATATGCTGACTTATTATCAATTTTGGAAACATTGTGCTGCTTAATGTTTTTGGAAACTGTGATACTTTATTCAGGATTCTTCGATGAATAAAACATTAAAATGCAGCATTTATTTAAAACAGAAATTTTTTGTAACAATATACACTACCGTTCAAAGTTTGGGATCAGTAATATTTTTCTTTCCTTCTTTTTTTGAAATAAATTAATACTTTTATTCAACAAGGATGTGTTAAATTGATACAAAACTGATAGTAAAGACTTAGATTTTTATTTTGAATAAATGCTCTTTTAAACTTTTTATTCATCAAAGAATCCTGAAAAAAGTATCACAGGTTGCAAAAAAATATATATTAAGGAGCACAACTGTTTCCAACATTGATTATAAATCAACATATTAGAATGAATTCTGAAGGATCATGTGACACACATAAAAATTCAGCTTTGCATCACAGAAATTAATTATATTTCAAAGTATATTAAACTAGAAAACAGTTATTGCAATAATAATTCATAATATTACCTTTTTTTTTTATTTTTTCTCATATAAATGGAAATGATGAGCCTAAGAGACTTTCTGATCTTTCTGATCCCAAATGATTTTGAATAGTATTTGAAGTGACATACTTACAAATATTAGTGAATATTAGAAAATAAGCACTAACTGACTTCAGTTCCACTTACGTCCACTTTTAAGTGTATAAACGAGGCTTAAATGTAAGGCCTAAGCTTTACACTGATGAATAGTACATGTCATGTAGAAAGGCTCACCTGCACAAAGCCATGAGTTTGAGGTCTGAGGAGTCTTGCCAGCCTCTGACATGACTAACCTGAATGAGTACCTGAGACACCTGCCCACCCTCTTCAACTCCACGGCTAACTGAAACCTAGTCACGAAATCACATATACACCACATACACAACACAAATATTTACACACACATCACGGTATGAGAGAATGTGAGGGTTAGCAACTGTGCATGAGTGCTTTGCAGATATCAGTGCTGTTTAAGCACTGTATGATTATGTTTATCAGCTTCACCTTCCTGCGGATGAGGCCCAACAGATGAGGTTGAGCTCTCCGGAAGTTCTCGTGCTGAAACTCGACACAATTCACCTGCCCGTCAGCTTTAGGCAAGCCAGCATCCATATGTACCACTTTGTGAAAGCCATCTGTAGGTGGCGTCAGACACAGGGGAATTAAAAATTAATGCTGTATATCTTTATGCAGTATGTTTTATCATTGGGTGAACACATACACATGTTGAGCTGGCGCACAAAGCTGGTCATGTTACTATGTTTGAAGTAAAGAGGCAGGACTTCCTTGCTAAACCGCTGCTCGTCCTGGACAAGAAAACTGCCGCCATCCTAATAGACAGGAAACAGGAAGATGTGGTTTGACGTACATCAATTGATATATGTCAAGCTGTTTCTAAAGAAAAACGCCACTCTGACAGGAAACACTATTTTGTACTTGCGCTTAGAGCACTTTACTGCACATTACTGTAGGTTTCTAGAATTATCAGAATTTGTTTACTACTTTTAATCGTTTAATGTTAAATATGCTTTGTATTGTTCATGTTGTATATATATATATATATATATATATATATATATATACACACACACATATATATATACACACACACACATATATATATATATATATATATATATATATATATATATATATATACATACATACATACATACATATATATATATATATATATATATATATATATATATATATATATATATATATATATATATATATGTACACTACCTTTCAAAAGTTTGGGGTCAGTAAGACTTATAATAGTCTTTAAATTAGTCTCTTATGCTCATCAAGGCTGCATTTATTTGATTAAAAAAAAAAAACAGTAATATTGCAAAATGTTTTTACAATATAAAATAATGTTTTTTATTTTAACATACTTTAAAATAGAATTTATTCCTGTGATGAAAAGCTGAATTTTTATCAGCTGTTACTCCAGTCTTAAGTGTCACATGATCCTTCAGAAATCATTATAATATGCGGATTTATTATTAGAATGATCAGTGTTGGATACTATCAACAGTTGTGCTGCCAAATATTTTTTGAAACCTGTAATTTTTTTTTTTTCAGGATTCTTTCATGAATAACAAGTTTAAAAAGTACAGTGTTTATTCAAAATAGAACTATTTTATAACAATGTAAATTATTTATTATTAACTTTTAATAAACTTTTAATTATTAACTTAATACATCCTTGGTGAATAAAAGTATTAATTTCTTAAAAAAAAAAAAAAAAAAAGAAGAAACAATAAAAATGTACTGACCCCAAACTTTTGAACGGTAGTGTATATATATATATATATAAGTTTTCATTATAATGGCCGATATATAATATAAAATAAATATAATCTTTACCACTAGACGGAGACATGTTAATAAAACATCAACTTTACGGTACATAAATGTAAATACATTCACATTTACTTAATTACACATAAATAATACAAAAAGTTGATATCCAGAAATTCATTAAATTCAATAGCAATAGAGTAAAATAAAATAAAAACACAATATAGTGGTCAATTCACTACTTCGCGTTAGTGTCGAAATTAAACGCTAATGTATTTAACTTAAATGCATCTTGATAATAAGCATAATAAAAATGAGACTTTCCTTGACTAGAATTATTTGAGTCTTTTTTTATGTTTATCACAAACATTCTATTTTGGGGGCGGAAACGCAACGTTCTGTTCCCCCTCATTCTGTCACATGACACGTACGTTCACAGCGTTCCAAACTCAATACTTGCAGATAACTTTAGGAAGTAGTACGTTCTTAAAATATACTGAGCAGCCATTGGACGGACAGTGGACCAATTGCGAGCTGCCTCCACCTGCATCCGCGTAATACACGTGGATCCGTTTTGTAAAATGGGTCAGTCAACGCATTAAGTATTACTAATATGGCATTTGAAAATAAACATCTTTCTAGGAGGTAAACTGAGTAATGTTTAAGTTTATTATTTTATTATTTAAGTTTATTATTCTGAAGAGTTAATTTTGTTGGACTGGCTTGTGTTTGTATTAATAGTACTCAGCACACGTAATACACGTAATATTTTTATATTACGTGTATTACGTGTCTTGAGTACTATTAGTACAAACTACTATAGAACTACTACATAGTATTTACCTCATATGAAAAAAAAATGCATTTTGCATAAAATACTCACTTGGCTCCAGGAGATCAGGTTGTTTGTTGACGGAGCCTCTACAAGTGTCCAGAGTTTGCTGACAAAAGCTGGGACGCAGTGGCTGTGTTTCATCTCTGCTGTTTAAAAAAACAGAGGCGAAGAAACCTTGACTTTCGTGAAGATAAAAGCTCGTCACACTGCTCTAGATTAACCGGCTGTGAGGAGGTAAATAAAGTCCCTGGCTGACCTACACGTGAATTGTCCTGCTGCGACACACCCCCTTATCCCTCTATCCACCAATCCTGAACACGGCTCCCTATAGTATACATAAGTGTGTTGTGCGTACTTGCATTTTTCCTGTCTTACATAGTCACTAGTATTAAATAAATTAACTGTTATCTTATAAAGAGAGGCTCTTATAACATCCCGTGTCAGTAATATTGGGAGAATAAAAAAATACATATATAACGAGTCATTGAAATGAGACTTTACTGGCTTTTTGTTTTGATGAGATTAAAAAACAGCAAAATAATGTTCGCGTCTAGAGTAAATCGACAAATTAACGTCGTTTTGGTTTTGCAGAATTGTTTTATTGCATGCAATGATTTATAAGTAGCCATTAATCGTTAACCAGTAGCCAGTGAGTAACTTAAAAAAAAAAAAAAAATTATTTTTTTTTTTTATTTTATTATTATTATTTTTTTAATTAATTTTTTTTTTTTTTTTTTGCCAGTGAGTAACTTAATATGATGTCTTGTACATCTTTTATTCAAGTTAATATTTATCACGCATGTATTTGATATTACTAAACGGGTAGCATATTAACTAACTCGAACATTATTAAAAACTATTAATCCGGTTAAATTATTTTGTAGTAAACTAGAAAGGAGAGAAGAACAAGTTCACATAATTTTAGACTGCGTTTGATGAAGCTTTTATTTTGAATGCGCCACTTCCGGTGGAAACAGTATCGCTGTTGTTGCTGTAGTATCCGCGTTCTTATTTGTGCACTGAATCAGTAAGTATAATTTGGATAATTAGACACTGGAAATTATTTGAAAATCATTACTCATCGTTTTAATTCAGCCTATTACCTGTACTATTAATTTCGCGACGTTACCGCCTCAAATTCATATTTTATGCTGCATGCTTGCACAGCATGCTAGAATATTCTTGGAGCGCGGTGTTGTGGGTGTCATGGCAACAAACGCAAACACAGTGAGGCGCTTGTCGCGCAACGCAAAAAGTTTCCTCAACGCTTCTCTGTTGTTGTTGTCCGGTGATTATATATCAACTTTGTCTTAAATATTCCTGCACAGGACAAATTGAGCAAGTGGGAGATGGTTCAGCTGCACGTCAAACGGGGAGATGAGAGTCAGTTTCTCTTCAGTACTACAGTGGATGTCTGTATTGAAACACTGACCCAGCAGGTCAGCGACATCTATAATGGACGACTAAAAGTGGACAGGATCAGCTCTGGTATGACAATAATATTATGTATGCTTATGATGATGTAAAGTGGTAAAAACGCATCACGTTCGTTGGGTTCAGATGGTTTATGTTTTTGACAGAGGAATTCATACCCTAAAATCCAGGTATTGTGTAAGTGGCAGTTGATTGCGTATTACAGCATTAAAACCTGGTTTTAATTCATTTTAATTCATGTCTCCATAGAAATTACAGAGCTGGCAGATCATGGCGTCTCTCTTCCACCGAATATGCAAGGCTTGACCGATGATCAGGTCGTGGAGCTCAAACTAAAGGATGAATGGGAAGACCGCTGTATTCCCAGCGGTGGTGCTGAGTTTAAGAAGGATGAGCTTGGACGTCGAAATGGACATGGTAGTCTTGTCACATTTAAAGTTTACATTTAAATTGCCTGATTAAGTGCTATAGCTAAACTCTGCCTTTCCCTTTAGCTCCAAATGAGAAGATGAAAGATGTTTTAAGGAAAACAGTGGAGGAAGCCAAAGCTTTAATCTCAAAAGTATGAAGCTAATTTTAATTTAGAATACAATGTGTTTTTACCCTTTTGATATGTTTTGTGATATTTGTATTTTATTTTTTCTAAAGAAACAAGTGCAAGCGAGTGTCTGCATTACCATGGATATGGTCAAAGAGGCTCTGGACCAGTTACGAGGAGCTGTGATGATAGTTTACCCAATGGGGCTGCCGCCACATGATCCAATAAAGATGGAGTTTGAAAATCAAGAGGATCTTACTGGAACACAGGTAATTGAGATCATTTCTGCCTTTTTTAAAGAAATACTCCACCCGTAATTAAAAGTCTGTCATTGTTTAGTCACCCTCATTTTGTTCCAAACCTGTATGACCTTCTTTCTGCTGTGGAACAAAGAAAAAGACATTGTAAGATTTTTTTTTTTATTATTTGTCCGTACAGTGGAAATCTGTGGGGTCATTTCGTGTCAAATCAACCAAATTTCAGAAACCTCCTTGGCACAAATTTTTGATTTTACTAATATTTTTTTCTGACGAAAGATAAATATGTATAGTGTTGAAAGCCAAAATAATAATTGTCACTGATTAATATTTACTGAGCAATCCACTATTTTGGAAAGGTGGGTCAAAATGGCAATTTTCTCCGATTCAGAGATTCAGAGCCAAACTATAGGGGGGTTAAAATGACTTCAGAAAGATGGCAGCATCATAATGTTATTTTTTACACAATAATTATATAATGTTATATATATATGTTATATAAACATTATATAATGTTATATTTACACAGAGATTGGTAGTTCTATTACTAAAATCTGTTGACTTTAGCAGTATTTGTTACATTATGTGTCAATGGCGACCATTTAAAAATGGGAAAGCGACATTTTTCAAGTTTTTACTCCAAAGTTTGCATGCCTGTAACTCAAGAAGTATTTAGGATATCTTGGTGTCCTTTTAAATATTCGATCTCAACAGACTTTCCTTTTTGGCATTTGTGGTTCATTTTTTGGCATACATGGTTCAGTTCCAGAGATATTGGAATTTCAGTATGGCTTTGGGGTAAATTGTTAAACTGTACACATTTTCAATGGTCAAAAACCCAATGTGGGTCAGTTTGCAAAAATATGATACTTCTTTTCTTTTAAAGAGGAATGTCTGAAGAAGAAATAATGTTGGAACTTGAAATGTATCTTGTTTCCCTCTGTCAAAAAGGAAACCGTAGATAAACATACCTGAGTGCCGTAAACATTCTTTTTCCAAAGTTTGTGTGCCTATAACTCAAGAAGCATTAAAGATATTGCCATATCATTTAGATTTCTAGTTCTTAATAAACTTTTCTTTCTGGAATCTTCATTTTCAAGGCCCTACATCCTTTGGTCCCAGAGATATGGGGATCTCAGTGAGGCTGTGTGTCCAGATTGTTGAATTTGACCCTTTTTCAGTGCTTGGAAACCCAATTTCGGCCTGACACGGAATGACCCTAACATTCTTCTAAATATCTTCTTTTGCAGATAAAAAAAAGTCATACAGGTTTGGAACGACATTAGGCTCAGGGAAATTATGACAGAATTTTCATTTTTAGTTGGAATATCGCTTTAAATAACTACACGCACATTGCTCAGTTTTGTTTGATGAACATAAAAACGGCTTGTAATACTGATATGAAGGCTCTCCTCTGCAGGCCTCATTACAAGTGATCCCAGAAGAAGAGGCTCAGCTGTGGTGGGCGTCTAAAGAACTGCAGAGGGGCAAAAAGCTGCAGGATTATGTCGGGAAAAATGAGAAAACTAAAATTATTGTGAAAATTCAGAAAGTAAGTGTTCGGTGTGAATTTCAGTTTTAATTTGTGTGATTCTGGTGTTTAAACACATCTTCAAATAACTTAATTTGTCCCTGATTTTCCATATAGAGGATTTGATCTAGTAAATTTAAAACAGATCACCATTGTTTGCACATTTATTTTAGAGAGGCCAGGGTGCACCAGCGCGAGAACCAGTAGTGAGTGAAGACGAACAAAAAAGAATGATGCTGCACTATTACAAGAGGCAGGAAGAGCTAAAAGTGAGTGGCCTCAAACTAACTCTCATTTTACTCCCTATTGCATGTTGTGTTTATATAGTTGTATTTAATTAATTATAACAAACCTATCTACCTGTGTATATTTGTATTATTTTAGAGCATTCATCATTGTTTGATCTGTTTTGTTTATAGAAACTAGAAGAGGCAGAGGATGACTCGTATCTTCAGTCTGATTGGTCGGACAGACAGGCCCTAAAAAGACAGTTCCAGGGACTCACAAATATCAAATGGGGCCCAAGATAGATGAACAGAGAAAATCACAGTTAATCTACAGTTCCTTTCCATTTGGCAAATCGGAGACTCTACTGCTGCTGTTTTTATGCAATTTGGTGCCTTTATTACATATGAAAGGTATTTATGTGACTGTTTGTAAATTTGTGTTAATGCAAAGTGAGAGACATCAGATTGCTCTGTTCTGATTCGTTGGCAGAAGGATGCAACACCTTTCCTCTCTTTGTCTGTGCCTCTGGCAGTTACTCAATTGAAACTTGATGCTGTTTAAAGACAGGATGTTGCCGTGTGGCTCTAAGGATTGCTGTGGAGTTCATTTGGAGAGCACTGAGAAGGAATTACAGAACATTTTAGTATCCTTGAGGCAAAAGAGAGGTTAGAGTATCGGGAAGTGTGGTTTCACTGGAAAAGCTTAGTGTGATGTTGTGTAATAAAAGAACATGTGGTTATTGTTCATTTTTATTTTTCCGTTTTATGATTCCACATTTAAATATAATACATTTTAATTAAAAATATTTTACCAGTCTTCTTAATTTGAATTGGCTTTCTATATCACATACATTATTCATCCAGTGTTTAATAGAGAAATAATTTATAAAATACTTTTCTCTTTACATGGCTTTACTTTGTGTGAAACGTAACACATTTATAGAATAATTTTAGAGAAGAATAATAACTTTTGCCCTCAGGTATTGCTTGTTCTGTGCTATTATGTCCTCACTGTGCCTCTAAAGGTGATGTGTGTAATGTTTTTAATGTAAAAAACCTCTTTAATGGCTTATTATGAGACTGTTGTAGGTTGATTCACCTCAAAAAGTGTAGCACAGTGAATCTGTGATGTTTTCAAAATATTAGACTGTTTGTTTAAGCTGCCTGACAACAGCAAAAGTAGCTTAACCAATAGTGTGAGGCCATTTGTGTAGCTGACCAATAGCAGCTGAGAGGAGTGTTTTGGAAACCTGTTTGAAGACAGTTTTGGCAGTTCCACTTGTTTTACACACAATTACACACTTCACCTGTTCATTTTAGTGTTTTGGTAACAGAAAACATTCAAAATGTTCAGTTCTTTTGGTTGAAACTACAGCTACTGCACATTCTGTGTAACACTTGGCATGTATGAATGTAGGATGCATGTGTTTCCATTGAGGTATGCATTCATCCTGATCTCCTGAATCACTAGCTCTCTGCGCTCAATCCTCTCCATCAGCTCTGCTGCCTCTGTGGTGTACGTAACGTCTTCCCAACAATACACCTTCCTGCCGATCTCTGACAGGTTAGAGCTATTCATTAGTGACACTTTCTCATCCTCATCTTCTTCCTCTTCATTATCCTGGTTCATTGGCTCCTCCTCTTCCGAATGAGTTGTTTTACTCTTCTTCCTGAATGTCCTAGTTTTGTTTAGATGTCTACTGCAAGTTAGCTGTGTTGAAACAGCTATTAGAACAATCAGAAGTCCCACACAAACACTTGATGTGAAGAGCAGTCCTGCCATCTCTGGATGCTCTGAGAGAAAGAAGAATAGTACTTGTGACTTGTGAGTACTTGTAGCTTTGGATTTACTTTGAATCTATTTTCGTTACCTGTAATGTAGCCATATGCCATTAATGAATTGCTGACAATAATTCTGTTCTCTGGAACTTTTGAACTTCTGATAACTGGGTGTTCCCCTATGAATAACAATGAAAGAGTTTAACGGTTTATTTACCTCAGCTGCACAGATGTGCTATACAAAGTGAACTGTATGGTGTACTGTCACCACCTTTGGTGCTTTGGTTAGGAACTGAGGTAGTTTGGAAACTGCTGGGATCAGCCTCCTTGAGTAAACTTTGAGGAACTGGAAAAAAAGGCACAGTACAAAGAGTTAACATCTTCCGACTCCCAGACGGTATCTCCCAGGATCTTTCAATGCAAGGCTGATGAGTAATCTTTATTTTTCCTGTAAACTGATCCTGCTTTCCAATCAGTAACAAAAGCCTGGCATTCAAAGCAATCACAGGAAGTTTTACAGGAAGCCCCGAGGCCTACAAATGCCAGGCTCATTCCCTATTTTTATTCCCAAACAACTTTTGTCTTCATTGTAATTTATGAGACGGAAAGAAAACAGACGTGTAAATCAACAATCTGAGATGAGACAAAGGCCACGTGTTAGTCTTTTCCCACACTCTCAATCAGTGATCTGATTAAAGAGCTCCCATGACGTAAAGATGGCGCGCCATACTGTAACTGTATTCAAAAAAATTCAAGACATTTATAAACACATTCAAACACGTTTTGCTTTGGAAAGATTTCAGTGGATATGAGAGCATTCATACCGCATGCATAGAGGACAGTTAAATCATTTTTTGTTCCAGGGGGGCAGGGGTTTTTGAAATGTTTCTCATCTATGGTAAACGAACACCTCTGTTTTCCATAGCAGATGTTGGATACCACGTCAACAGCTTTGTGAAAAAGACATTCTGTAATATTAAAGAGAAAAAAATAATGAAAAATATTTATCAAGTACCAGATCACAAAAATAAGCAGAATGTGCTCAAAATCAGACATTTTTTACTGAATATTATAATAGATTCAACTATATACAAATGTATTCATGTGACTTTTTAATTAAAAGAAAGAAATTAAGGTTTTTGAGGAAAGCATTCCAGGATTTTGCTTCATATAGTGTGTTTAAATGGTGGCCAATGGGTTGAAGGTCCAAATTGCAGTTTCAAAGGGCTCTACACGATCCCAGCCAAGGAATAAGGGTCTTATTTAGCAAAACGATCACTCATTTTCTAATAAAATTAAAATTTAAAATTTTTAACCACAAATGCTTGACCTCACACATTACATAATCATGTTGGAAACGTCACATGTGACGTAGGTGGAAGTACCAACCCAGTGTTTACAAAACAAATGTGCAAAAACAGTCAAACGCCTTTTACAAAAAAAGGTAACATAATGATGTTGGACGATTTTGAAGCTGAAGGAGAAAATGAGATGGAGTTTTTAGCCCTACCCTACTTTTTTGAACCTAAGTACACAGACGAAGAACTAACCACACATTACCTTTCCACCTTGATTAAGTCATGCTTCAAGTTGTGAATGCCCATCACAGAGCTAGTGCAAGACAAGCATTTGTCGTTAAAAAGTATATACATTTTTATTTTTTTAAGAAAACAACCGATCGTTTTGCTAGATAAGATCCTTATTCCTCGGCTGGCTTTCATGTAGAGTCCTTGATCTGTATAACCTTCTTTCACCACAAAGAACCTTTGGTGAAAGAGAAAGGTTCAACAGATGTTAAAGGTTCTTTTTGGAACCATTTAGACAAAAAAGGTTCTTCTCTGGCATCCTGAAGCGCCTTTATTTTTAAGAGTGTATAGAGAAAAATCCTGGATTGTTGTGCTCAAAAAACATAAATTATTAGGAAATTTTTATTCTGGAAGTGAACTAATCCTTTAAACCCAAAAAAACAGACCAAATGGTGGAGGTTCTCGTTCCTGTGAAGGGCACAAGTTTTTCTCCTCCAACTGTCTTCCATAAACAGCAGAGTAGATATTCAGCACTCTTGGATACTTGCAGTGCAGCAAAAGTCGATCTCCCTCACATGTTACTTTCTTCTTGTGCTCTGCTGTGAGACAATTTTTTTTTACTGATGTAGATGAGTAAATATTTGAGGAAGAAATAATCAATTAGGGCTTTAAAGGAGGAAATACTTACTAGGTTTACATCTGTATGATACATGGAGGTATTTAGGAGTTCCGGGACAAGGATCTCGACCAAAGACTTGATGATTAACCAGAAACTGGCAATTTCTATGACCTTGGCATTCAGAGAGCACTTTCTAACAGAGAGGGATAATCAAAGAACGTAGAATATGCATTATACAAAAGGCAGGGAAAATGTACTAGCCTTGTCCTGATTTCTTGAAATCACATATCGTTTTTGAGCCAGAAGTGAATATGATCGGTTGCCACAGGAGTCTAGTCTTACAACAGAGCCCTCTTAGGTCTGTTTAGTGCATGTAAAATGAAAGGTCTGATATTTGTCAGAAAGCAAAGTACAGACTATTCACCTGCAGTGCTGTGGTAGCAGAACAGCTGTGATTACGCCATTGGCATCTCATTCCTGGCACAATCCCGGGAAGGGCTGCACTCTGTCCATAAAATGCAGATTGAATAGTTATGGTGGAGTGCCGAGGACACCTGAGGAGCAGGTGATCTCCATCACAGGCTTGAGCTGACTGACTGTTGATGATCCTAAACAGATAATCTAATGAAAAAGTGGGGAGGATGGATTTATTAAGTTATTAAAGTACATAAAGTAATGAAATTGTTTAATTAAAAACGCAATTCAAACATATATGTGACCCAGGACCACAAAACCAGTCATAAGTGTCAATTTTTCAAAATTGAGCTTTATGCATCATCTGAAAGCTGAATAAATAAGCTTTCCATCTAAGTATGGTTTGTTAGGATTGAACAATATTTGGCCGAGATACAACTATTTCAGCATATGGAATCTGAGGGTGCAAAAAAATCAAAATATTGGGAAAATCGCCTTTAAAGTTGTCCAAATAAAGTTCTTAGCAATGCATATTACTAATCAAAAATTCAGTTTTGATATATTTACAGTAGGAAATTTACAAAATATCTTCATGGAACATGATCTTTACTTAATATCCTAATGATTTTTGGCATAAAAGAAAAATCTATAATTTTGACCCATACAATGTATTTTTGGCTATTGCTACAAATATACCCCAGTGACTTAAGACTGGATTTGTGGTCCAGGGTCACATATTAGGACATTAAATTGGACATTAACATCTACTTGGTGTACTTGTCCAGGTAATATACAGTTGAGGTCAAAAGTTTACATAATCCTTGCAGAATCTGCAAAATGTTACTTATTTTTCCAAAATAAGAGGGATCATAAAAAATGCATGTTATTTTTTTTATTTAGCACTGACCTGAATAAGATATTTTATATAAAAGACGTTTACATGTAGTCCACAAGAGAAAATAATAGATGAATTTATAAAAATGGCCCTGTTCAAAAGTTTATATACACTTGATTCTTAATTTTTTTTTTTTTTGTGATAGTTGTTCATGAGTCCCTTGTTTGTCCTGAACAGTTAAACTGCCTGCTGTCAGAAATATCCTTCAGGTCCCACAAATTCTTTGGTTTTTCAGACTGAGGGACTCATATGCAACTATTACAGAAGCTTCAAAAGTTCACTGATGCTTCAGAAGGAAATTTTGTGCATTAAAAGCTGGGGGTGAAAACTTTTTGAATTTGAATATCAGAGTAAATTGAACTGATTTTGTCTTCTGGGAAACGTGTAAGTCTCTGTAGCTTCTTAAGGGCAGTAATAAATTGAACAAAAATTTGATATTTAGGCAAAATAAGAAAAATGTACACATCTTCAATCTGTTCAAAAGTTTACACCCCTGGCTCTTAATAGATCGTTTTTCTTTATGAAGCATCAGTGAGCGTTTGAACCTTCTGTAATAGTTGTATATGAGTCCCTCAGTGTGAAAAGATGGATACCAAAATCATACAGTCATTGTTGGAAAAGGTTCAAATACACAAAAATGCTGAAAAACCAATACATTTGTTGGACCTAAAGGATTTTTCTGAAGAACAGTGGGCAGTTTAACTGTTCAGGACAAAGAAGGGACTCGTGAATAACTACGACTTAAAAAAATACAGCTGTGGATCATTAAGGTTTACTAAATCAAAATTATTATTGTATAAAGGTATCAAGCCATCATGAATACAAAAATTCCCATTCAATACAAAAACCCCATTCATGTTTACGTATTTATTTTTGATTTCTGAACCATTTCACAAAATGTAAGAAAAATACGACTTTTTATATACTGCTTTAAAATTTTAACTTATTTTCTCATTATTACTGAACATTACACCCATAATATTCTATGCTGTTATTGTTCCATCATTATTATATTATCGACTTACTTGAGAAATCGGAGAGTCCTTCCATTTCTTTGGTCCACAGTATGAGAACGCTGTAAAGTATTTGAACACACAGCCCAGGTACCCGGCAGCTTCTGAGGTGCCGCGCAAAGATCATGTTAAAATCCTTCAATTATTTCTGCATCAAAGCCCGTGCATTCAAGCGCGTGCTGGGGAAACGCTGTCAGGAATTCCCGTCTCTCACCTGCCAAGGATTTTTCACCCGGCTAAAGTATATGTATATACCGCGACTCTGACATCCCAGTACTTTCAAGCCAAAGTCCAAGAAAGTGAACTCCTCGAAATAGCTTCTCCCTTGATTAAAAAGACGTTAGATGATATAACACGAAAAGAAAACATTTCAAAGCGACGCAGTCACTGAGTTGCAGCCTATAGAGGGAATAACAAGTGCGCAACAAGTCAGTGTTGCCTGAAAGCGGCTACATTCACATGATTCATTCCACTGTTGATGTTTTAATCTACTTGGTTAAACATCAAATGGTAATATGTGGTTCCTTAGCACTCACAAAGTGATTTTTGAGGAGGATGTTGAGGAATAACGCATTTGAACGGGGCGTGGCGGTAAATGCCTCAAATAGGCAGTGCGCTAGGAGTTGAGGGGCACTGACAACACTATTGTTTCCAATCTGAATGAAATGCATTCACAATCATGTCATTCATGTTATTAATATAATATTTCATATAGTCAGTTAAGTGGCTTTGTCTTCGAAGCCAAACTTTTCTGAACTATTGATCCTTTATTAAAAAAAATGTATATATAGTTAAAAACACGTTTTCTATCCGAGAAAGGTTTTGTTCATGTGCGTGTGTGTAAGTGTGTTTTTATGTTAGAAATGTATTTATTGTCTGTTTGCTTTTGTTTATAATATTCTAAAATAGAACCTAACATGATGAAGTGAAACTGTTACTCCGTTGCAGCAGGGGACGCTGTGCGCGTGTCATTTTATCTGCGTTCCCTACAAATCCGTAGAAGTACAGGTGCCCGCGTACGTTTGAAGACATTTTAATAGTGGTGGAAATATATACTTAAGTCAGGGATTTTGATATTCCATCTCAAATGGCAGGCAAAATCAAACTTACGGATGAGTGCAGCTATAAAACATACTCTGTTTGTGAGAGTGCAGCTGATAGCAGTAGCAGCAGAGTGGAGGAAGACGGAGAAAGCGACGGTCCAGCGGTGTTTATGTGCGGCAAATGCAAGTTACCCATCGGTGATAGTTTGTCATGGGCAGGCAGTGATGACGAGCAGAACCAAATTATGCTCAAACGTAAAAGATTTTTATGTTTTATTGCTCTTGTTTGTAAAATGTTGGTTATAACATAGTCTTGAGTTGATTAACGTTACGCTACCATTCAAACGTTTGCGGCTTGTTGTCTGAGATATATATTTTTGAGAGGACTTAATACTTTTTATGCCGCAAAGATGCATAAAATTGACCAAAGGTGACAGTAAAGACATTTATGATGTTGCAAAAAATATTAATAACTTAATCTGTTAATCAAAGAATCATGAAACATATCAAGCAGCAAAAACTGTTTCAACACTAACAGTATTATTAATAATTCTTGATCACCCAATTATCACATTAGAATGATTTCTGAAGAATCATGTGACACTGAAGACTGGAGTAATGATGCTGAATTCTGCTTTGCCTCCTAGAATTAAATGACATTTTAAAATAAAAAACAAAAAACAGTATTTTAACTGTATATTTTTGATCAAATAAGTGCATCCTTGGTGAGTATTACAGACCTTTTTTTTTTTTTTTTTTTTTTTTCCGAAAAAAAAAAAAAAAATGAAATCTCATTGACCTCACACTTTTGAATGGTAGTGTTTATTATCTGTTGACTCTTATGCATTTTGAAATATTGTTACTAAATATTTTTACGTGAGTTTTTACTTTGCATGCATGTGTTCTCTGATGAAAAAAAATAAACAGCTAAAACCAGCCTAAGCTGGTTGGCTGGTCTTAACTGGTTTAAGCTGTTCCAGCTGGTCTCCCAGCCTGACCAGCTAAGGTAGTGGCCAAAACCCCTCTTCTTTTTTTTTTACAATAGCATAATATATTTGTGGATAACAACTGTTTAAACATAGCTGAAATCAAAAAAGAGGGTTTAAACTTGCGTCACGGTTTGGTTAGTTACCTGGATGCGTGGCCATATTGGTGATACTCGGATTTAAACAACAGCATGGATTGCATGGTTAATGTACTACTAAATATGTTGTTCTGCGCTGTCTAAACCACAGGAAAAATCTGTGGAAGCTGCTAAGTCATATAGAAAAGGACTTAGTAAGCAGGAAAGGGTGCAATATTTTTATAAACTAAAGTTAGTAGGTGGTAAAAATATGTACAAGCAGTATTAATTAAGATTTTTGTCTAATATTTCACCTGTCTGACCAGAAATGATAGGAACAAATGCGAATGTGGTCAAGATTCTTGCCCTGGAAATCCTGGTTCAGTTTGGGCAACCACAAATGCTTCTCAGACAGTTTTTTTTTTTTTTTTTACTTTCCTCTTTGATCTGTTGTATCTTTTGCCAGTCTATAGTACTCTAAATGTTTTTCCTGGTCTGACCGATTAGTAAAGCCAGAAAAAACAATAATTGACCATTTTCAGCAGCAATAATCAGCGAACTATGCGAGTTTCGTTTGGTTCAGTGTCATTGTTTACATTCAGTGCTGCCAATATGGCCGACTGATGACGTGTCATGAAAACACTCTATATAGGTGCATATGTATTGATAACAGTGACTATGCAAAACACAGATGGGAATAATAGAGTAATATTTTTTTTTACAACATTCAATGTCGCCAATATGGCCGACTGATGACGCGTCATGAAAACACTCTATATAGGTGCATATGTATTGATAACAGTGACTATGCAAAACACAGATGGGAATAATAGAGTAATATTTTTTTTTACAACATTCAATGTCATTTGCATCTTGATTTTCAGGGATCACTGACAATGTCGTCATAGGCAAAGATCCCTTTGTTTCTGGTACCCGAAAGGAGCTTGGATGGTGAGACTTTTGTTTTAATAATTTATGTGTATGCAGAATCAAAAACATGACATCAATGTCTCTGTAAATTTGTCTCTTACATTCAGTCTTGTTGTAAATCTCACCTGCCGTGGCTGTTGCTCAGAATTAGGAATCATGTATATATCAACCCCAAAAAAGCTTGATTACAAGAGATCTCTCTTCTGCTTTAATGTTGAAAATATTGAAAGGTAAGTAGTTTTTTTTTTGCGTGTATAATTATTGCAGATGCATCATCCTATGTATCACATTGAGGACATGACTGTGTCTTTCTGTAGCTATGTTGTTGGCAGTCCAAGCCAGCGGGTGCCAGAATTGGACAGAGAAGACAAACCAGTGACCCTGGAGTACCAGAACATTGTGGAACAGCAAATGACAGAGGTAAAGTAGCTCGTCTAGAGACTGTTTAAATTATTGATCTGCGAGCATGATGTAAACCCATGCAAGTCTCTCTCCGTTTAAAAATAAACTATTTCTTTAGCACTACAAATGCAGAGATTAATGGCAATATTGAATGTTTTGGGAATATGACAAAAAATATTTGATCTGTTATACAATCTTTATGAGGGGAGATTAGTTGCACTTAAAACATTAGGTACAATATAACCTGAATTTTTATTTTTCACTCTTAATAAGAAATTCATTCTAAAACAAATGTCTAAAAGAAATGTATTCCAGTATGGGTGGGGTACACAGGAAAAAAAAAAATGTAAAGGTGTAGATAAAAAACATCTCTGCTTTTTAGTGGTTTTTAACACACACAAGTAAACAGCAGATGGCGCTCTTGTGGTGCTGCCAGAGCTCTTTGTTTGGTCACTGAGTCCGGCAAACAATAGATATTAGGGGCTGTTGAAGAATTTGTTCTAGAAAAGGGTGTTGACAGCCCTGTCTGTCTGTGATATATTAATATTTTAATTTCATCTTCCTTGTCGGTGCGCTTGTCTTATACACCAAATAGAACTTCTGACAAGATTTACCACAGGATTCCTGTGGATGATGATTAAATATCTATGTAAATGTTGTGAATGAATGTCTAGTCATTGTCAGGATATGTATTTGTACTTCGTGTTCTCGCAATAATGTTTTCATTATTTGTTTTTATAACAAAATCTTACAGTCATGTCCTCTCTATTCTGTCTGACCTCCTATTCTCTAATGTACCTTGCAGATAAAATCTCTATCAGTGATTATAGGACAACGCCTACTGGAGATTGAAAATAACCTCCAGTGCAGTTCTGGAAAATGAATGAAAATGAGCTGTCTGTTTTATGACTCAGGGTAATAATCCTGTGTGTCTGTTGTGAATGAGGTTGTGTCTGTCAGTTATGTATTTATATGTATTTTCTATACAGTTGTATGCAATTGTCACATTTATAATTTTCTAGCTTTTACTACACATTCTAAGAGATGTCATTGGATATAAACGCACAGATTAGATATTGTAACATGAAATTGTATTCTGTAAAAGTTACTGTACTGTATGTTAGGAAAAACACACGTGTTTGTCTGCATCTCCTATTTTGTCAGGTATAATCCTTGTGTTGTTGTCATGATGCTAGTATTTACAAGAAGGATACACACAGGGTGGACATGCATAATAAATATACTAGTAAAGCAAAACACGTGTTGTTGTTGTTTTCCCTCCACTTGTTTGTTTTTGATCCTTCATCTTTCACATCAAAACATCCCTGCCCAGCCCACTAAAAAAACTGGTTCAATAACACGCATGTGGATGGCGGGAGAAGGGGGGGCATGTCGGCTCAAGCCATTTTTTTTGTTTACAGTTCCTGTCTAATGTGCCTAGCAACACTCTCCACCAGGAGGCGGGAAAAGACTCGTGGAGACCCTGAAGGCGCGCACCCCCAACCCCGAATGCTGGGGTAGCATAACAACAGCAGCTGAGACAGAAGCCGCGCTCCTCGGACCAACCAGAGAGCTGTATCTAAGGGGCATGCTGCCATGGAAACAAAGCGCGCATGCTGTCGCTGGAGCCTGTTGCCATCGCATCCGTCGTTTCCTTATTTGCCGGCCAGCGAGTTGGCCAACCAGCTTGCGAGGGGGGGGGTCTGTCAGACTGATGACGTCGCTTCAGTCGTTGGTAGGGGTGTGGTCTTCATCTCCCGCGCCCGCAGAGACTTCTTCATTCTTGTGCCTTTGAACTCCTCCAACGTTCTGCCTGTAAACCCAGTAGAGTTAAAAATAGGAACAAGAGGTAAAACATGCGTATGGCACATGGTATCATTGCATCATATTTACTCTTTGTGTCCAGTAGAGGGAAACATCACTCTACATGTGGCAAAATATGTATCATTTCTAGCTGTACTATTTGGTGAGGGTTCATCGCAGTAAAGCCCAGTTTACACCAAGAATGTTAACTATAACTATGTTTGTATTAGCGTTCACACCAACAGTCTAAAACTATTCTATTATAATCGTACGCTGCAGTTTTGACGTCAGCCGCTTTTAAATGCTCGAGTTTATATCGTCTGTCAGCTGGAAAAATGTTTTATTTTTATTTATTTATTTTTAAAGATTGTCATTTATCGTTATACCTGTGTGAACTTTCCTGTTCTTATTAATTAGAATGATTAGTTATTGCGTTCACAAAACGCATTGAAGATACTCAGCACGTGTACGCCTGCAAGATGTCTGTTAAAGATTGCTTCATCTGGAAAGTATCTGCTGTGTACAAACATCTGATAAACTTCTTTGAAATAGACTTCCAGAATGAAGATTTCCTGATAGTTTACTCGCCCCTATGTCATCCAAGATGTTCAAATCTTTCTGAAGTGGCAAAGAAAGTAAGTTTTTTTTTTTTTTTTTTGAGGAAAAAATTTCAGGATTTTATTTTTATTTTTATTTTTTATTTTTATTTTTATTTTTTACATATAGTGGACTTCAATGTTGGCCAACGGGTTGAATGGCCAAAATGCAGTTTCAGTGCAGCTTCAAAGGTCTCTACATGATCCCAGCCAAGAAATAAGTGTCATTTTCTTAAAAAAATAAAAGTTTATATACTATACACAAATGTGCATCTTGCACTAGCTCTGCAATGTGAATACGTGTCTTCACGCATTGCGTAATCACGTTGGAAAATTGTGCGGTTCTGTGAAGGGTAGGGTAGGGTAGGGTAGGGTAGGGTAGGGCAGGGCTAAAAAATCAATCTTATTTTCTTCTCCAACTTCAAAACCGTTTGACATCGTAGTTTTACCTTTTTTTGTAAAGGGCATGAATTGTAAACACTGAGTCTGTACTTTCGCCTACATCTGGCGTGTGCGATTACATAATGCGTGAGGTCAAGCTAGTGCAAGCTAGCTAGAGGGTTGTCCTCTTATACTTAAAATAATCGTGTAAGTAGTAAAACAATACGAACGCAAACTTTACCAAAAAAAGGTTTAAAGGAGAACTCCACTTCCAGAACAACAATTTACAAATAATGTACTCACCCCCTTGTCATCCATGATGTTCATGTCTTTCTTTCTTTACTCGTAAAGAAATTATGTTTTTTGAGGAAAACATTTCGGCATTTTTCTCTTTTTCTCCATATAATGGACTGCTATGGTGCCCTGATTTTTGAACTTCCAAAATGCAGTTTAAATGAGACTTCAAACGATCCCAAATGCGGTTGTAAACGATCCCAGCCGAGAAAGAAGGGTCTTATACCTAGCGTAACAATCGGTTATTTTAATAAAAATAATAATGCAATTTATATACTTTTTAATGCCAAACGCTTGTCTTGTCTTACTCTGCCTGGACTCTTTTTGTTCCGGTACATGACAGTTAGGGTATGTTGAAAAACTCCCATCTCATGTTCTCCCTCAATTGCTGTTTTACCTTTTTTGTTAAGGGTGTTTGATCTTCTTTGCATGTTCACTTTGCAAAGACTGGGTTGGAACTTCTGCAGTGATGTAGGATGATTTTGAAATGATTTTTGAAGTTGAGGGTGAAGATACGATCAGTTTTTCGACATACCCTAACTGTCTTGAACCATAATACACAGAGTTCAGGGAGAGACAGGCAAGATGAATGTTTGAGATTAAAGTATTTAAACTGTTTTTTTTTTGTTTTTTTTTTTTTTTATGAAAATAACTGATCGTTTCACTAGATAAGACCCTTCTTTCTTGGCTGATCATTTAAATCTGCATTTAAACTGCCTTTTGGAAGCTCAAAATCAGGGCACCATACCAGTCCATTATATGGAGAAAAATGCAGAAATGTTTTCCTCAAAAAACATAATTTATTTACGACTGAAGAATAAACATCTTGGATGACAAGGGGGTGAGTACATCGGAAGAAGTGATTTGTTTCTCTTTAATACAGATAATGCTGAATCATTATTCAAGTAGTCATGACAAAAAACAAAACACATGAGTGTGGTAAAAGAGTACACAGTTCTTTAGTAGTTGTAAAAATCCAGTAGGCTCTCAAGGCTATTCACTTTAAGCGTAGGGGGAGGTGATTTGTTTCTCTTTAAAACAGATGATGTTGAGTCATTAATCGTTTAGTCATGGAAAAAAGTGGATGATACAATTATTATAGGCCTAATTATAATATGAACCTGCGGTGAACCAAACTATCATTTTAACAACTATCACTACACTAACAATAGAAGTAAGGCTTTCCTCTATATACCCTTATCCTTACAAATAGAATTTTGGCTCTGTTTGTGTTCCCTTCACAATTTTCTCTTGAGGAATTTTGTTTAAAATGGGATGTATTTTTCAGTGTGTTTTCTCATCTGCAATATCTAGGACGTTTCCTGTCAAATAGGCATTTAGAAAATGTCTTTAAGGTGTTTATGATTTAGAATGAATGTAAAACTGACATCTTAAAGACGTTTATCAGATGTCTGTACCATAGACTGTAAAAAATATGGACGTAGTGTCCGTGACGTCACCTGTAGGTTTCTGAAGAGCATTTTTGAAGCTCTTAGTGGGCGGGAGTCGGCCGTCGCCATCTTGGAATCGCGTCACTGCACGTCACTCCTGGATAATCGAAAATGGGCAAAGAGGCGGGACGTGGGTGGAGCAGTTTGCTGAAACCACTCCCGCCTAGCGCGCCGGTGGTGACAGCAGTGGCAATTCACCTGTCACTCCAGTGGCCACGCCCTAAATTATGCAGAACTTTAAGGCTTAATGTAATTTAAACGGATGAGTTATAAAAAAAAAATTCACCCCCTCACAGTTGACATGAAGGGCACTATTAGCTATATAGACCAAAACCAGTTTTTGTACCAGGCTGTAAACATTTTTTATTTATTTTTTGCTGTGAAGTTGGGCATTTTAACATGAGAAGTCTATGGGATTGACTCCCTTTTGGAGCTAGTCTAGCGGCCAGCTGATGAATTGCAGTTTAAGTCACTTCCGCGTTGGTTTCAATAGAGAGAGCGGGAGGTTGTCGCTTGGTTTGTACACAGATGAGGTGCTGTCCACCTTAAGCTGTGTTCACACTAGCAGCGACTTCTGTCGCTGCATGTCGCCAGGGGCTGGCGACGATGTTGCTAGTGGGCATTCTCGCTGCTGGTTGCCTTGACAGCGAATCAGGTTTCTTGCCACTAAATTCAAACATTTTGGTGGCAAAAGACTAAATATAACATAAAAATAAATTTAAATCTGTACATACAAACAAAAACGAATGAGAAGCAGAGCATATATTTTTCCATTGCGTATGTTTATCTACGGCTGAGAGGAGAAAGATCACATGAGCTCTACCATCTTCTTTCCTATTGGCTGTCGCTCTTGTCGCTTTGTCGCCGCCTGTCGCCGCCTGTCGCTTGTAGTGTGAACGGGGTAGTGATGGGAAGTTCGGATCATTTTACCGACTCAGTCCTTTGAGTCTCGTTCAGCAAAATGAACGAATCTTTTTTCAAGTCATTTCGTTCATTACGTTCATTTTAGCAAAATATAATTAAAATGTTATGTTTTACCTCCCTAACACATCTACTGCTTACACAAACGTTGATCACACTACAAACAAAACAAAACTATAATGCTATAAGAAACAGAAAAGATTCATTCATTATTTACCTGGGTCTTTAATCTATGATTCGCTCACCTGGCCTCTTATCTGACAAGTTTTCGGGTTTGAGTTGTTTGTTCATCACGTGACAGCCCAATTAGCTAACCTATGCAGCCTGAGCCGGAAAGAGAATTGATTAGTTCATCTCTCGAGTCCTCGGGTTTGAGTCGTTCGTTCATCACGTGACATCCCCGTAATGTTAACCTATGCAGCCTGAGCCGGAAAGAGAATTGATTAGTTCATCTCTCGAGTCCTCGGGTTTGAGTCGTTCGTTCATCACGTGACATCCCCGTAATGTTAACCTATGCAGCCTGAGCCGGAAAGAGAATTGATTAGTTCATCTCTCGAGTCTTCGGGTTTGAGTCGTTCGTTCATCACGTGACATCCCCGTAATGTTAACCTATGCAGCCTGAGCCGGAAAGAGAATTGATTAGTTCATCTTTTGAGTCTTCGGGTTTGAGTCGTTCGTTCATCACGTGACAGCCCCATAAGGTGAACGAACGACTCTAAAACAGGTGAACTAATTCCAGTACAGAACCTAATAGGATGTTGCGCATGCGCGACTGAACGAATCTCTCCCCGAGGCGACTCGTTCGTCCCGAGTCACATTAAAGATTCGTTCAAAATGAACGAATCGTTCAAGAACGACCCATCACTAGAACGGGGCTTTATTTTTCAACGCGGAAGTAAAGCCCCGTTCACACTACAAGCGACACGCAGCGACAAAGCGACGCGATCCCATCCATTTCAACGGAGAGCTGGCGATTTCCGGCGACAAGCGTGACATCGAGCTACAGCGACCGTTGGCGACCGGATGGAGTGTGTCCAGCGATGCGACAAAGTTCAGAATCCCTCAACTTTATGCAAATGACAGCCAATAGGAAAGAAGACGGTAGAGCTCATGTGATCGTTCTCCTCTCTCAGCCATAGATAAACATACTCATTGAAAAAAGTAGACTCTGCTAGTGTGAACAGGGCTAAAGCGACACGATCCCATTCATTTCAGTGGACAGCTGGCGATTTCTGGCGACAAGAGTGACAGCCAATAGGAAAGAAGATGGTAGAGCTCATGTGATCATTCTCCTCTCAGCCGTAGATAAACATACGCAATGGAAAAATATAGGCTATGCTTCTCATTCGTTTTGTTTGTATGTACAGATTTAATTTATATTTATATTATATTTAGTCTTTTGCCTGCAAAATGTTTGAATTTAGCGGCAAGAAACCTGATTCGCTGTCAAGGCAACCAGCAGCGAGAACGCCCACTAGCAACATCATCGCCAGGCCCTGGCGACATGCAGCGACAGAAGTCGCTGCTAGTGTAAATGCAGCTTAAGGTGGACAGCACCTCATCTGTGTACAACCAAGCAACAACCTCCCGCTCTCTCTTTAGAAACCAACACGGAAGTGACTTAAACTGCAATTCATCAGCTGGCCGCTAGACTAGCTCCAAAAGGGAGTCAATCCCATAGACTCCTCATGTTAAAATGCCCAACTTTACAGCAGAAAAAAAATGTTTACAATCTGGTACAAAAACTGGTTTTGGTCTATAGAGCTAATAGTGCCCTTCATGTCAGCTAGCTACAGCGACCGTTGGCGACCAGATGGGGCGTGTCCAGCGACGCGACAAAGTTCAGAATCCCTCAACTTTATGCAAATGAAGAGCGACTTTCGGGAGCTAGTGTGAACACAGCTTCTGTGAATGTGTGAAACTTCCGGTTTATTAGCCGCTGTAGGGAAATAGCCAGAAGAATAACAAACTGCAGCAGGTGAAGCTGTTTGCACTACAAACCAGTGTGTTCAAAATTAAGATAATATGTAAAAAAATAAGACACACCAGTTTGCAATATCAAGCAGTAAAACGATTTGTTGAGAACCTTTACATTTACAAATGGCCGCGGGAAAATAAGGTGATATTTGGCATCGTTTGCTTTAGTGCCACTATCTTCTGGTTACATCTTTAGGACATGTGATAAAAGGTGAGTGTTTCTATGTGTTCTGAATCATTGAATCGTTCACTTTTCGGTTCTTTAAACAACTCTGAAGCGTTAAACAACACAATTGTCGTATTGTCCTTATTACATTTGCGTGACCTCCAGAAACTACAAAATCGTACGAGGCTGTACGAACGAGCCACCTTATAAAATACGTACGAATTGGCCGTTAAGGATTGTGATATCTTGTTCACTTCTTTAACGAACTAACGTTACATGACTGCTTCAGTGCTGAAATTAAATTTCAAATCATCGAGTTTACTGAATAAACATATCGTTCAGAAGTCAAGAAATGAAATACTCCTTCATAACACATTGAATCTCGGAACAGAAGCAGTCCCGCCCTTTAAAAGGACGTTCGCGAATGAAAAATAGCCTGTATGAATTTAGAAAGGGCGTTCGTTTAGTTAAATTCAAAAACACTGATTTGTTCTCCAGCGGAAGATGACTGAAATGTACACATGTTGTTCTCTTTGTTACTGGATTTTTAATTTATGTATTTTTCCTCCCATAGCCTAATTTTTTCACCTGCTCCGCCAGCCGCTGTCATTTTGATTAATGGACGCTGGCTGCAATCTCAGAGTGCATCTCACTTGAACTGAAGTGCTGATGCACTGCACTTTCAGTACGATTTTACCCACCCCATCCACCTCCCTCTCAGTGTCCAGACATAAACACACACACACACACACGCACGCGCGTGCACACTTTGTCCTGGAGGACTGGTGGGCTTGTAATCAATAATGTAGACAGTCTGATTAAGCGAAGGTTACTTCTTTGCAAATAACCCCGTGAGGCAATCGACACAAGGACTGTAGAGACAAACCCTCCAATAGCAGCGGAGCTCAAAACAGGATTTGCCAGTCCGTTCTTGCTAATATGCAAATTGAGTGTTGCGTAGAACAGCTGCCACCTCTTTGGCCTACATTCGCCTTTACCATTTCCTTGGAATTATGAGTGAACAAAACATGAGGTGTTGAACTTCCAGATGTACACAGAATGTTCTTTTTAAGAATGCTGCATCCAGTTATTATTCTGCAGGTCAAATGCTTTGGATTCTTTCGATCTAGTTTAAAACGCTTTAAGTAATTGTAAAAAAGTCTAAGATTGTTTAATTGTGTTTTTTGTGACAACTTACCCCTTACAGTATGACGACGTTCCAGACAAACTTGAAGGTGTCTAAATACAGAAACTGGCTTTCAGAATTAAACTTGTGACATCTAGCCCTGTAAAGACAGTAGATTAATTGTCTGTTTTTTTTCAGACACAAAGAAAATATTCTTGAGCTGGAAAATAAAAATCCTTTTGAAAACAGGATTAGTCTCAATCAGAGTCTAAGCCCGAACAGATTGAGAGATTGAGAGGTCTAAACGCAGCAAGAGGGCCTTTATTTGACTTTGACTCTAATGATGGTCTTAGCCATGTAACAACAGTAAACAGTGATTTGCACACCCTGTCTAAAAGGTTGGGAATTTTAATTCGTGACAGTGCCCCATTAACATGCCCTGGTAGTCCAACTAGGGATTTCCTTGATTTCTATATCCTTCTTGGTGCTCAGGTTATAATGTCAACAGGTTAACTCGACATTTGTGGAGCTGTTCTATTTTTGTGTTAAGCTTAGACAGCTGAAAAGAATTGCGACACCCCCAAAACACAAACATCATTAGTCTGTCAAAGCCATTAGAGTAAAAAACAACAGTCAAATACTATAAAAGTCATGTTTTGGGAAATTCTTTGTTGATTCATTTGATATTACCACAGAACTGTCACAGTAGTTCTTTGTAAGGCTTGATGGATGTTCTTGAATCAGTCAGAGAGCTTAAACAATTGAGTTGAAATTCAGGTTCTGCATCATCTCACAGCCGATACATCTTCAGCTCATGTTGTTGTTGTTATTGCTCCAGATTAGATGCTTAGATAAGCAGTGGAGTTTTTCTCAAAGCTTGTTTTCTCTGCTTGAGCGCCAAAGGATTTTCAATGTGTGTTGTCCTGTGTAAACAAAGAGTTGCTTTAATATACTCTGTAGCCTCTTTTGTCCTTCAGCTTTTATCAGCTTAGCTGCACAGACTTATCTGGGCTTGAGTGTACATGTCTGTGGGTCACCCTCCCCTTGTCTCCTGTATGGGGGCACAAGAGGGTATATAATATGAGTGTTTGTGCATGTGAGGGTGCAGCTGACTGGATTATCTGACATAGTGTCTTTCAGCTGTCACTCATTTAATGGTTATTGCTGGGTTCTCGTGGGAAAAGCGTACAGAGTTACACCAACTCACCTGTTTCTCTGTAAAAGACTGTTAGAATTTAGATTCTGTGACAAATTTTTTTAAGTACCATCAAAAAACAGACATGTACACTACCAGTTTTTGAACAGGAAGATTTTTAATGTTTTTTAAACATGCTCACCAAGCCTGCATTTATTTGATTCAAAGTACAGAAAAAACAGTAACATTCTGAAATAGTTTTACTATTTAAAATAACTGTTTTCTATTTGAATATATTTTAAAATGTAATTTATTCCTGTGATCAAAGCTGAATTTTCAGCATCATTAGTCAGAAATCATTCTAATATGGTTATTTGCTGTTCAAGAAACCTTTATTATTATTATTATTATTATTATTATTATTATTATTATTATCAATATTTAGAACATTTTTTTTTTCTTTCAGGATTCTTTGATGAATAGAAAGATCCGAAGATCTGCACTTATAAATATAAATAAATTATATATATATTTATATTTATTAGGGATGTCGCAATTCTCAATATAATATTGAACAGTTTGGTACGATCTCCAAGGTTCAATACGCGCTTGTGAATTGCGGTTTTTCGGTTTTGCATTTAAATAACTTCCTTGTTTTATTTCTCTCGGAATTTGCTGTATGTGTGCCCGCGATTTCACGTGCTGAAATGAGGAAACGCTTCCACACTTATATTTGAAAAAGCAACACACGCAGAGCATCTTCCATTTTAATGACATGCAATGACAAGCCTTTCTAAACATGTTTAACAAGACAAGAACAAGAGTTATAAAAACAAAAGTTATAAAAACATTATAACTGGTTTTTAATTAATAAAACCTCTCTCAAAAGAAAAATAAGCAGACATATACTAAACCACGTTTTTTTCAATGTACAGAGGTTTAAGGGAGTATTTTGTTAATTTGTTCCAAAAAAACAACAAAAAAACACTGAAGTGGCAAGATATCAGAACCGAACCGAACCGTGGCTAAAAACCGAGGTAGGTATTGAACCGTGGACTAACTGTATTGTTGCATCCCTAATATTTATACATAAATTATAGAAATTAATACTTTAGCGAGGATGCTTTAAATTGATCAAAAGTGATATAAAGACATTTATAATGTTACAAAAGACTTATATTTCAGATAAATGCTGTTCTTCTGAACTTTCTTTTCGTCAAATAAACCTGAAAAAATTCTACTCGGCTGTTTTCAACATCATAAAAGTTTGTTGAGCAGCAAATCAGAATATTAGAATGATTTCTGAAGGATCATGTGACTGGAGTAATGAAGTAAAAAAAATGGCTTTGAAATCACAGGAATAAATTATAGTTTAAAACATATTCAAATCGAAGAGTTGTTTTAAATAGTAAAAATATTACAGAATTGTACTGTTCTTGCTGTACTTTGAATTAAATAAATGCAGGCTTGGTGAGCATGTTTAAAAAACATTAAAAATCTTACTGTTCAAAAACTTTTGACTGGTAGTGTGTGTGTGTACTTGTTTTTGCTAAATAGTGGGGACCAAATGTCCCCACAAGGATAGTAAAACCTGAAGCCTGCGGTCCCCACAATGTCAAAAAATTATTAAAAATAGTAAATGATGTTTATCTAAAAGTGTAACAGTGCAAACATGTTTTCCGTGAGGGCTAGGTTTAGGGTTAGGGTTGGGTTAGAGGATAGACAATATCGTTTGGTCAGTATAAAATCTATAGAAGTCTATGGAAAGTCCCCACAATTCACAAAAACAAACGTGTGTGTGTGTGTGTGTGTGTGTGAACAAAAAAACCACAAATCTGTATTTAGTGTTTTGTGCATTTATTTGTGTGTCAAAAAAGCAATACATGCCGATTTAAAATAGAAAATTCAGAACAGAAATAATATTTTTTGAATATAAATATTAAAATCTTTTTTACAGCATTAAAAAAATCTTCTTTTCAACTTGGCAAAAAGCAAATCATTACAAAACTTACAAAAGACCTTCAAATTCATCTTCACCGTAACAAAAGTACAAAGACATGTCACCAAAAAACTGACATCACATTTTTTAAAATCCTGGTGTGCATGCAAATAGTTGAGATTTGAAGACAGAAAGTTCACAGCTTAGCCTTCTGTGCACGTGAAGACTGTGAAAGAGGTCTGCTTTGTAATCTAATGTGTAATGACAGCATGAATCACCGCTAAACACATGGAATGAAAGACACTTGTGTTCTATGTACAGGCGGGTTTGAATCACCACCCTGGTCAAATATATACACACAATATTGCACAATCTATTTTTCACCCAACATGATGCTTTGTAATGAATCTTATACACTAAGAATTCAAATAACGCTGAAAATCTTTCAGTACAGCCAAAGGCTGAACGCAAGATAGTTAAGGCTATACAAAATGCCAGCAATCCCCTAAAGAGGAAAAGCAAGAGGAATGTCATCTTCCCATTTAATATTGACAGTTTGACTACAGGTTTAAAAGTGAGGCTACTGGAAAAGTTTAGCATCGTTGACCTGAGCGTCATTACAATTTGAGGTTGAATAAAGTAAGAGTTTAAAAATCACTAATATTGTTTGATCAAAAACCCCTCCAGTCGTTCATTAACAGTCTTATTAGTACACACATTATTGTGGGCAGTGACAGCTTTGTGCGTTAAAGGTTGTGGCTTAGCTGCTACATGGCACTTAGACTAAGAAGCATGTTGTACGTGCTGCTGCATGTGAACTTGACGTTCGGTGTCTGCTGTCCTGGGGCTGTGCAACCTCAAGATCTAACTTTACACAGTGTTCAGAGCCTATATGGTCTCTGCAAGCCTTCACTCAAGGTATGTGTATGACACATGCCAAAAACCTCCCCGTGGGCTCTGATCTACGTGTGGGAAGCCCAGCAGTACAAACTGCAAGCATTGTTGGTTACTGCATACATCTGACTTAATATAATCGAAAAGTTCTCCTCAGCACAGGGTTTTGAGAGCCCCTGAGGCACAGAGCAGAGTTTGCATATGGTAGGGAGTTGGAGACTCCACTTCCACCACACGCTCTGGCTTGAACTGGGGCAGCTGGAAGTTGAAGGGCCCCACTTTTTTCTTTAAAATCTGCCCGATGCCCATGGAAGGGAACTTGATGCGGAGCTGAGGGCTGTCGGGTCCCTCGCTAGCCCCGCTGCTGGGCGGGCTCCCGCTTGAATCTGAGGAGCTCAACCAATCTGAAGCGGGAGCACATTTCTTAGGCTGAGGTTTGACGATGAGAACAGGCGGACTGGGGATCGTAGCCTTCTTCAAGTACGAGCTTTCTGGCTGAAAAGCCGACACGTGTCGAGGCGGAGAGAGCTGTCCGTTGGTCAGCTTGAACCATGGCGCCGGAGGAGGGTCTTCGCTTAGTTCCTTTCTTGCGGAAGCCCAGGAATGAGAGCCGAGGGAGGACGGTGGACGTGGGGAGGGGTTGACAGCTTTTGAGCGATCTTTGGAGCTGTCTTTCTGGGCCGGCTGGGTCTCGGGTGTGGGATGGGTTGGGGTCGGATGTGGAGTCGGCTGTGGGGTCGTCTGTGGGGTCGGGTACAGGGGGTGGATCTCCATGTACTCCAGAGAGGAGGAGGTGATGCAACCACCACGTCCTGAGTAAACATCTTTAAAACCTCCAGTCACAGCTTTCAGAAGACCTGACAAAATGAAAGAGGAAAGATTCAGAACCGATCCAACTTTTGTCTCTGGGCCAGTTTTACTAACAGCTTGCACCAACGCAAACCGTCTTTTGGTGTCAAAATTGTACTGTCAGATTTTACTAAACACGTGCAGTGACGAATTAGCACTGAAAAGGCGTGGACATGGTTGTTTTGGTGCCTGACCTTATTGAATATACATTTGTAAGAGTTTCCCTTTCAGATGCAAAACTTAAATGTTTTACTAACGTTTGTGCTCGTCAAATTACTGGCATTTGTGCCATTATTTAAAAAAACAAGTCTTAAACTATTTTGCGCTTGAAATGGCTGCAGTTGTTCTTGCTAGGAGGAGGCACTGCAGAGAACAGAGCGTGTGTGGTAGAAGGAAGAGGATTTCCACATGTATTAATTTATTTGGAATGCCAGAAAAACACATTATTCAAACATATCGTTTGCCAAGCCAATGAGCCAACAATTTTTTTAAATTTGCTTTAGGAAATAAAAGACAACTTGGAACTCTCAACTAGGAGAGTCACGCAGTACCAGGTCTATCAAAACTTCTAGTTGTTTTGGAATTACGCTCTCGCACTAACCTGCCCTGTTTAGTAAAACTGGCCTGTTTCACGTTATATTGAGTTGAAGTGTCTTTGAGGCTCTGAATGCTTCAGTACAGTCACATGACAAGCAAACAAGCAAGTAAGAGTGAGTGGAACAGGTTTTCTATATGTGCCTGATGAAGTCATCTTTAATCTTCAAACTTCTGTGATCTTTCTACATGATAACAACCTGAACAACCCTAAAGGGTTTACATTTGTCTCCGATTGATTTACTGTCACCCTAGTAAAAATTCTGGAATTATCCCTCAGGTATCAGAGCTTATTTCAAAGCTGCTTTCGCCAAAGAGCTATATTGAAAAACGGTTTAATTTGTACCATTGTATATGTAGTATGTCTTCTCATTCTCAAATAATTATCATCACATACGGCTAAATCACATCTCAACCACATGATTGGTTCATACACATCTATAGTCTAGTTTCAATAGGCTCTCACCATTTCTAGGTTGCTTCTTCTTGGTGGGGCCTTTGTTTACAGCGAGATACACGGGCGTCTGTTTGGGTGGAATCGTAACCTTCTCAACGTGCTTCCTCCATTGCGTCTGGAATAGCTCGTATCTTTTCTCCGACTCCATGTTGTACTCTTTCTCCTGTGAGAAACGCAGCACGTTAAACTCAGGAGATAGAACGGAAATGGTTCTGTGCAGGACATACAAAGTCATTGTTTTTTCACACTTACCCTGTACTCTTTTGAGAGTCTCTTCATCTTCTTGTTAAGGAGGAAGTACACAGTCAGCGTGTGGCAAGCTTTGTTAGTGAGCACCGCACTCAGAACCTCACTGTGTTTGTAGCCCATTTTCTCAGTCATGTGGAGCAGAACCGTGTGGTTGATCTCCTCAATGTGGATCCTAAAGACATTTTAGGTCATAATAAGTCATAAAAGAGCAAATAGACAAGATTCGGCATTGACCTGCAAGCATGTTAAGATAACCAACCTATTTAAGTAAGGAACTCCAGTGTGAGGGTTGCCCAACTGCAGCCACTGATCAGCCATCACTTGGTGGATGTTGGGTCTCTTGTCGGGGTCAGGCTCGAGAAGTCTCCTTAGCAGACTGGTGGCAGCTGTGAACACAGACAAGAAGCTATGAGGCCTTTGTGCAATTTAACTTGCTTTAAGAAAACATTGAAAAAACTCAGTTTCAATCCCCCATATATTACATAAGTCAAAGGATGAGCATACAGCCTTGCGTCCTTGAGATGCTAAATCCAGGTGTTATATAATGAGGCTAATCTCATTTCAACACTGCATCATCTTGTAGTAATATATCCACTCACAGATTAAGTAGTGAATGAATCACCTATTCTTGAGAACACTCATGTAAGTATATCGCAGTGGAAAACAAAATGCGATTAACCGCAATGTTTACCATATCATCTTATCAAAATATTTTTTTCTGCTTGCATAATATGAGATAACAACGAGATAAATGCGAAAGTACATACTATGGAAACACCTTACTTCAGTGGTTAAGAAGTGCCGTTAAGAAATCTGAACAAAGCAACTGCTATAGTTTCTTCTTGACTAAAACCAGTTTTTCTTGTGGTTGTCTGGCATGTTTGCAGTAAACATAGTGTTTATGAACCGACAACATTGCACTGAGAATTTAAAAAATGAGTTCTTGAGTATTCACATGTTTGATGTAAATAAAATGAACCATGATGGTTACAGGTAAATGCATAACTGCTGTTGCAAGCTAGTTCCAATGAAATAATTATGTAGGTTTCATTGTTGGACAATGAAGATTCTCTGTTTTATTAGATTTGGGATCTGAGATGTTTAAAACACCAGCACCACACTAGACTAAAAAAGATGCAGTTTCACAAAGACTTCATTCATGCACGACATTTGGAGCATGATACCCATTACAACGTAATTGGTAGGAGGACACAAGCTTATTTTCAGCTTGCTTGTTCTTGTTCGAATGTGAGCTTTTTGGTCATAAACATCTTAGAGATGCAGTTCTCTCAATACCTGAAGAAATCGATGGAGGTAGAGGGTTCATATCCTTGTCCACCATCCTCTGATGCAGGGCTTTCAGGCTAAATGGCTCCACGGTGAATGGTAGGGTACCGGTGAGCATAGCATACATGTTCACCCCTCTACAGTGAAAAACATACATAGAGTCAAATTCAGAAAAATGTACCAAATGCAAACTTAGTTTATGGTTTTTCACGTTTTGTGAACTCACATTGACCAGACATCCACTTTGGGCCCGTATTTCTTTCTTGAGAGAAGCTCAGGGGCGGCGTATGCTGGGCTGCCGCACTGTGTGCTGAAGGGATCAGAGTATCCCAGAATGCCCGCACAGTTACTTAGTCCAAAATCTGTATTGGGAAAACAGAGAGAGGGTAATTGCATGTACTTTCTCATAGAAGGATTGACCTTCCCACTAGGAAGGGGTGCAAAAGGGTTTATGGCTGCCCAACACTAACCCCGTCTGTCACACACAGCTGCTAAATAAAAGCTATGCGTTTGTCGGCCGTCTCACAAAGAGGTGAGAGGTCATTTGTTTTTAATGAGATACTGATTGCTCAATCAGTCCTCACCAGATGCTAAAGATGAGCACTTCCATGTCACTTCACTTTAGGTCATTAAATGTAAAAACTTTCCATAATGTAGCTCTCAGACGATGCTTACCGATCAGCTTTATGTTGTCCTGGTCATCAAGGAGGAGATTTTCAATCTTTAAGTCTCTGTTGAAATTAAGACAGAAAAATGTATCTACACGTGGTTTCTCGGCTTTCAGAGTTACTTTATAATTCTTAGAAAAGTCTTATTTAAAAGTCGCCACTCACCTGTGAACGACTCCTGCCCTGTGCAGGTGCTCCACTGCCATGACTAGCTGGCGTACATATTTTTGGGCTTCTCTTTCTTCCAGCCTTTTCTTCTCGTAAATGTGGTTCATGAGGTTTCCACCAGGGCAGAGCTCCATGACGAGGTAGTAGCTGTTCTCAGTCTCCAGGATGTCCAGCAGTTGGGTGATGTTGGGGTGCCGGATCATCTGCTGAATCTGTCCTTCACGCCGCAAGTTCTTTGTGACATACGAGTCCTTTTTGGCCTTCCTCTTGTCAATCACTTTCACTGCCACCTGTTGGGCAAAATAAAAAGGAGATTTAGCCAACACATAAAACACAGATGGAGTGTTTAGTGCATGTACAGAATCATTCTAACAGCCCTGAACAGGTGAGGCAAGCCAGACGGGACTCTTATTTCACATTTGCCTGTCTCCTCACGTCTCAAGGGTTGAATGTTTGACCCTGAGATCCTGTGGAGGACTCGATGGGGGAGGGATAAGGACAAATGACCGATGTGCAGCCTTTCAAACACCTCCAAATGGCTTGTTAATGCCACCCATTTGTCACCAACATGCTGTAAACCACTAATGCTGTATAAACATTAAGTTGAACAGAGATCTGCCCCTTCAAAAAGCATATGTTCATGGTATATGAGAGAATTAGCATGACTGTGTTTTTCGATTAGGTGGGAGGGGAGGGTCTTTGTTCTTTATCAAACCAGATTTCTTTGTCCTAAGTTGAAAGTCCCCCTGTATGCTGTAACAATAGCCTAGTGCTATTGGTTCCGCCCTTGATCAAAGAGCCCCCGAGCATGACCCGAAGAGGGTTCAAGGGGTGACCTGCTGTGCCACCACAAATCATCAGGCACAAAAAAGACTGTCATACGTGGCCAATTGAGAAGATAATTGGATCAATTACTTCAACGTACCGAGCAAAAGGGGCAGAATCCCCTCCCTAAAATGCTAATCCAACATTACTGGATCTTATCCGCCGTGTTCTGCCAGCATTGTTGATGAGGGCGATTGGTGGTCGATGGTTAAAGGGGGGGGTGGCGGGGACCCCCAGAGCCTCAGACTAACGTGTTGTTTTTCTCTCCGGCAGACAAAGGCGGCGAGGGTGTGAAAGTGGGTTAGATACGCACACAACATACATGGGGGAAGCATGTGCTATTGCCCACCGATCGTGAGCCCCGCCCCACCCTGTCTGTTTTTCTAGGTGATGTCAGAGAACGAGAGCGAGGCTGGAGACAAGAGGAGCACGAGGCAGCCTTGGTTCTCTTTGTGATTGCTAGCGTTTGCATCATCGCCCGGGACAGACCTCTTCTCCTTCCCACAGCAACAGGGAAAGGAGGCAAGAAGGCTAAAAAACAAATGGCTGATATACCAAGAAGATATTTCAAGTCATTCAGTGGAAGAGTAAACAGCTTTCATTTTCTATACAAGAATTGAAGTTCCAAGGAATTCCAAGGAAGCCAGTTCTATAGAAAATCACACCCTGCTAAAATGGAAAGTGTTATTCCAAGTCAACAAATTAGAGGAAATAATGAACACACCCTATAGATTTCACATATTTAGCATACAGTCTGCTTCACTTCTACACTGCTGAGAAATATTTCTTCATTCTGAATGACTGCACACTTTCTCTGGGGTAATCTGAGATTAATACAGACACCTGAATGCAAACAGGCTCAAGGATTGTCTCTGTTACCTAATTGAATTTTCGTGATGAGGAACATGAGACCAGTGAGAAACAACTCAACCTGATGATCAGGGGATGGTGTTTATGACATTCCCTGCCAAAGGAGCCCTCCAAAGACAACATAAACTGACATCTAGTTGCTTTTTAAATCAAATTCATCTTTTAACTTATCATAAACAGTAAATTTGTAAGCATTACTAAATAAGAAATACAAGCATTCAAGTCATGGTCCGTAGAGTGGCTTTGCCTGCCATAGGCACTGAGGTTGACCAAAACAATCAAGACAGATGTTATTTCTTTTTAACTTACAATCTTTCGTATTCAGACAATGACATAAACCAGTAGATGAACTAGCAGTAGTAAATAATAAATGCAACAGCATTCAAGTCATGCAATGGCTGCATTTTCAACAGTTTGGACTGCACTTGTGTTAACATTTCTTATTCAGACAATGGAATGAACAAACAGATCAACTAAATGTAGTATATAACAAATGCAGCAGCATTCTAGTCATGCATTGGCTGGATTTTTAACAGTTTGGACTTCAGTTGTGTTAACATTTTCTTTTTCAGACAATGATATGAACATAGATAAACTAAATGTAGTAAATAAATGCAACAGCATTCAAGTCATTGTTTTGGCTGCATTCAGACGAATGCATATTGACTGGATGTTATAGAATAAATAAATATACATACATATATAGAACAAATAAACAAACTGCATATTGAAAACACTATCAATATGCAATGTTAGTGTTATTTAAATGTCACTGCTCAAACACAATAGAACACAAAATATTCTAATGGTTTCCACTATGAACAAACCATCAACTTTCAATCATTAAAACCATTAAAAAATGGTTTTCTGTAATGTTTTTTTTTTGGGACATATTCCATTAGAATTTATTGGTTTTAACAAGCCACCAACAGAAGGTGACCAATTACCAGTAGAGACCAACAGGGTCCATTACAGTTTTCATTAAAACCAATACAAGTCCCATTATAAGCAATAAAACCATTACAAATTTTGTGATGGGGTCTATTGTTTTTTGTTTTGTTTTTTCAGCAGGGCTGACAGTGCTGCATATTGAATCTTCTCACCTTCTCGGCGGTGGTCACATGAAGTCCCTCTCGCACTTTGGCGAATGACCCTTCTCCCAGCTTCCTCCCGATGAGATAATTCCCAACTCTTTTCGTGTGGTAAAAGTTTCGGAGGATGTCACCTGGAGGACCGCTGCTCAGAGACGAAGGAGGGGTGTTTTCGGTGGCTGCGGGAGCCGGAGCTTTCATCCCCAAAATCCTCCCGCTATCCATCCCCATGTCTGTTCCAGCGTCGGGCATCCCTGCGCCTGTTGAACAAAACCTGTTGTTCTCTAAATCTACCGTTACTCAGGGGGACATCTAAGTCCCTGTCCCTAATACTAAACACTGACAAACGCGCCACCTGTTCGGCTCAGCTGGCTGTCAATACGCAAACTACAGGATTGTAATAGTTTTACGTAAGTATTTCATTCGTCATGGGATAATTAATACAGTCTTATGGATATGCGGACGCTAAGCTAAAGTTCCCCGCAACCTCTCTGCATCTGAGAGAGAAGTAAGTGAGTGTCGGACTGCCGAGTCTCTCACATTTGTTATTTGAAGTTAGTTTCCCGGGACGGGGTGGGGGCGTTTCTTATTTGCTAGAAAATCCCTTCTCAGTCACTGGGCTAAAATCAAATCCAATCAGTGGTCGCGCCGCGACCAGAGGCTCCGCCCTCTTCTGAGTTGTAAAATTAGCCCCGCCTCTCAATCATGCTTACCTAGACAACAAAGAGCATGTTGCTGAGGGGTCAGACTCGCCGTGATACTTGATTTCTATCAGCTTTCCCCGGTGATGGTTTACGTAAACCGCTTTTGGCTGACCTATTGGTCGCGGCTAAATTATCTATCGATTATTCATTCAAATGACACAGAGATGCTAATACACACAAACAAGTTTTATGCAGTGATGTCATACATATGTTGTGGAGCGTTGCTAATAACATTTCACCACATTAGATAGAATCACACTTACATTATTACATAAACACTTTACTTTCTATCGCACATTATATTTATTATCTTTATTTTTGTATCGTTCCCCTACTTTTTTATTACCTCACCCTGTTTGTTTTCTACACTAATTCAATAGTTTAAGCATTTAATATTGTAACAAATATGCCGAATAATATAATACATAACAAATAAGCCTCAAACTGTTTTTAATCTATTTAAACGTGTTGCTATTTTAACATCATCCAATAAAACAAAACACTGTATCCTACAAATAATAGAAAGACCACCAATGTCGTTTAGGTTCTTTCAAATTAACTTAAATTGTGTTGATCATACATACACGTGTTTTGTAAACGACATCCTTGGCTTTTTTTAACCTCTCAGCGATGACTATCCTGACATGATTAATAGACCTCCACAACAATGGAAGTTTTTTTTTTTTTTATAAGACACACTATTGCGTCACCACACCCCGGCTAGCATGGAGCTTGTTTACATTACCATGCGGTCATGAGACGAGCGATGTACAGAGAAATGAAGATGAGTAGGTCTATTGCGCCCTCTATCGGTAATATGATGTAGAACACGTAGGACAAATGCCTATTTATCCATCTATCAGGAAATTTTACGTGCTCAAGGGCACATAAGGTGAAAGACCAGACTAGAATCAGAATAGCTTGTTGTTCGACCTTTGTGTTAGCATCCTTTGTATGCTATCAAACCTCTGTTGCATTATGCATAAGCTGTCGCGATGAAATGTCAATAAATTGTACGATCCTGGCCATCTCATTACCTGCTTTGTTTAAATAAATATTTACCTGGACCAAGCGATCAATGCCACTAACGTAGACGTAATCATCATACGCCACCGCTGACCACCAGAGGGCGCACCTCACCAGCTTTATTGCTCGATTCTGGCGTATTCGGATTTGTTCTGTCTTTCTGCGGCCGGTGTGATACCCACTAGCTTTTTGGCACGCTAACCCCCGTTAAAAGCTATGCCTGGATACACTGTCATATATTTCTGCTGTTTTCTGCTCCCCTTTGGTGAGTCGGCGATATTCACATTCTCATAATAAACAACGCTGGCTCTGTTAGCCAAATGAGAGCGTTTCTGTCACAACTGTAAACACACACCTGTCATTTTGTTACAAATAAGTAGCGACATTTCTATGTCCAGTGGACCTAATTAAAATACAACAATACATTAACTGTGTTTGTTTAAAGAAATGTCATTTTGTATATGCTTACAGGTAAACTTTCTTTTTCTCCTCAGTGCCTACTTGCATTGCTTTTAACGACGGAAACTCAGAAGTAAGAAACGCTTTTAACGTTATATTTGTGCATAAAATGCATGTAATATATTAATGTAGTTTATGTTTGAGGTATGATTGTTTTGTGCATATTTATATCAAACTCGGGGCAGTTCTTGTCTTGATAAATGACCCCTCATAAGTTCCGCCATAAAAAAGCAATCCTACCTTAACTGTTACCTTCAGACACATTCAAACAGCCCGCGAAATTTGTCTATTTTTTGCTATCTGTTTATTTTCTAATTATTGTTAGCATGGTAAATCAAATCTTCATATTCCAAATATTTATATCAGCCACTTCTTGGCTCAAACTCAAGGCCACCTTGTCCTGCAGAGCAGAGCAGACTTATATCTCATAACAGCAGCTCTGACAGACATCAGATTTACAGTCAATTTTAAAAAGTCCCCCATTTAATGCACTTAAGTCATCTCTCTACGTAGCTGACAATAAGTCATGTTGAACATGTTGAAAGCAAATTCGCATTAACTGTTCAACCTTTGAAAGCTTATGCTGTCTCTTTGATAAATAACAGCATTTGCACTTTGGTTATGTTCGCTTTCTATTTTAAGCAACTGGCCAATTTGTGTGAAATGTGTACAGAATAAATTCACATTATGACAGTAACATTAATGCCACATAATGTCACCTTCACAGAAACAGGAAAGAAGTGATTCACATGTCTTTGACCATCTTACTGGTGAGTTGCACGGTGTGACTTATTCTCTTTGATTATTTTAGTCAACATTAACAAGAATTGCGTGTAATTGCAGTAGGAAGATATCCAAACACATATCTGGTTTGAATATGCAGTGGAAATCAAAATTAGAGCACAATCATTAAATACTTGAATTTAACATTGGTAATCTTCATTGCTTAAAATGTGAAGGAATATTAGCTGTACTGTCCTACTAACATGTTTGACAAAATATCCAAGGCATTTCAACAAAAACCTTTATTTAGTGGAAAAAAACAGTGATCAGAATTAGAAAACGTAACCACTGTAGCACAAAAGAAGACTACAACTTAAATTTTGGAGGATTGCAGCTGTCAGAAATTAGTAGGAAGTGTTGAAGTCCATTGCTTTGAAGGACTTCAGCACATCTGCGGCCTCAGGACATCACTAGTTTCTCAGACTGCGCTGGAGTGATCTTGGTCCACTCTTCTTCCACTCTCTTCCATAGTTCGATAGTTCCTTAGTTTCAAGGAATTGCTTTATCTGTTTTGCATTGTGACGGGGGCATTGTCTTGCATGAAAATGGCAGGCTGATTGGGAGATGCTTGCAGGGAAGGAACTTGTTGCTTTTTGATCTGTTTTTTCACTGACTTCTTTACGCATTGTGCTTCAGACTTTCCTTAGTTTGGGGCATTGTCTTGCATGAAAATGGCAGGCTGATTGGGAGAGTTCTCTGTCCACACAACGTGCTCCTGAGCAAAGGGAAGGAACTGCATGTTGCTGAAGGAGGTTTTGATAAACATGCTTCCTCCGCCACCTTTCACTGACTTCTTTACGCACTTGGGCTTCAGTCTTTCCTTAGTTTGACACAGAACAAAATGTTTCCCATCAGAGCCAAATAAATTAAACTTGCTCTCATTACTACAGTGAACTTTGGAGCAGTTCTCTTATGTCCACACAATGTGCTCTTCAGCAAAGGTGAGCTTAGCCTTTTGATTCCTTCTGCTGATGAGAGACTTGGTCACTGCAGAGTGCGCTTTGAGTCAGACTTCTCTTAAACATGTCGGGACAGATCCTACTGTTCAGCACTGAACTGGCGTGCAATTCCAGCTGTGGTGTTGAACCAATTCCCCATTGAGAGTCTTTGTGTCTGTCTTTTCGTGCCTTTGTCTTACATGGACCAACAGCCTTTTTGGGGGACTTGAATTATTTAGTGTCATTGTAAACCTGCAGTATTCGAGAAATCACAGATTTTGGAACTTCTCCTGCAGTGGCTGATAGGATCATCCCTTTGGCCTTCATCTGGACAACCTGCCTGCCATCTTGCAATCTCAGTGAAAATTGGAGGATTTATTTTTTCCAAATAATTATGGAAATTAGCACCAGGTGCCAGATTAACACCCATAACGTGGAGTTTAAGTAATCTTTAAGTCTTCTCTAATTTTGATCAGAGTTATTTTTCAAATATCTCATGTAAGTTTCTCCTGTGCTTCAGAATACAGTTGTTTTATAAAATATGCTTAAAAACTGCCCTTCTACTCCAAATAGGACTAAGCAGTGACCTTGAAATTAAAGGTTTTTTTCTAATTTTGATCTCCACTGTATTTTTTTTCAAAATGCATTTAAGGTCACAAGTCCTATACATCAAGCAGATTATTTCAGATCAAACTGAGGTATATGAAAAATGTATTAACTCTGCTAGGCACTATAGAGTAATAGTTTTCTCTCCCATTCCTTATTCTCGTCCTCTATGGCAGAAGTGCGGGATGTGATATTTGTGATACGGAGTCAGAAAAACTCATATCATACCCACAGGGCTGAACAAAGAAGAACAGAGCTTCTCCATGAGGCTCAAATCCTAAACCAGGTAGTTTTATGGGATACTGTACAAGTCTGTTAAGTGTGGTTTAGCATACTTAGTTTTCAGTGCTTTGGTTAATATATACATATGTGACCCTGGACCATTTATACATAGTTTATGCAAGGGATAATCAATGGTTTGCCGTGCATTAAAGGATTTTAAATGCACAATGTGGAGGCTAATCTGCAAAGTTTAATGCACGGCAAGCCGTTGATTAATCCCGCTTATTCCATGGTCATTTGCAAATTTATAGACAAGTTAAAATTAGTATTGCTCTTTGCAGCAAACTATTTGACAGAATATGTAAAAATGACAGTTATTTTCGTCCGTTACAGCACATTATCTCTAACATTCTGCCAGCATCAAATCAGACAAGAAGATGAGATGAAATAGTGCGGTAAGATCACATTTATTCGAATGAATTATAGCATTTATTTCAATTTTCGATTGAGAGAGAGAGAGAGAAAGAGAAGACGAGAGGGATGACAGTTGTGTGTTACCTGCTGCGTGTCTGCGCGTCTCTCTCTACAAACAACTAATTAATTAAAAAACAGTGGTTTTACTACCTCGTTGCTGAGGAATATAATGTAGCGATCTAGTATGTAGGCTATTTTATTAATGAGAATTGCGGGGAGGCGTTTATATATGTGCGTAGCACAATGCGATCTCCAACCTCTGTGTGTGTGTGTGTACTTGTTCTTGCTACATTGTGTGTTACCTGCTGCGTGTCTGCGCGTCTCTCAAAACAACTAATTAATTAAAAAACAGTGGTTTTACTACCTCGTTGCTGAGGAATATAATGTTCTAGTATGTAGGCTATTTTATTAATGAGAATTGCATTTATATATGTGAGCAAATGTCCCAACCTCTGTGTGTGTGTGTGTACTTGTTCTTGCTACATTGTGTGGACCAAATGTCCCCACAAGGATAGTGAAACCTGAAATTTTTGACATGGTGGGGACCGGCCTGTGGTCAGACAGCCCATAGAATAAACATAAATAAGCTTTCCATTGATGTTTGGTTTGTTAAGATAGGACAGTATTTAGCCGAGATACAACTATTTGAAAATCTGGAATATGAGGGTGCAAAAAAATCTAAATATTGAGAAAATTGCCTTTAAAGTTGTCCAAATGAAGTTATTAGCAATGCATATTATTAAGTTTAAGTACTAACTGATTTTTGGCATAAAAGAAAAATTGATCATTTTGACCCATACAGTGTGTTTTTGGCTACTGCTACAAATATACCCATGCTACTTAAGACTACTTGTGGTCCACGGTCACATATTTCCCTTTATAATAACTTTATATTACTGTCATTTTAATGTTTTTTTTTTTTTATTATTATTATTTTTTATTTTTTAAATATGATGATAGAAAAACTCTGCAAAAGGCAATCTTGAATTTCATTTCCTTGCTTTAAAAAAAAAAAAAAAAATAGATTTGATTATTGGTGTTTCAGGACACATCCAAAGGTTCCAAAGTCCAAAGGCTGCACAGTGTCTTCACCAACTTCAGTGCAAAGGTGCAGTTATGTCTGTTCAGACCCACCTTAGCCCCCAGTCCCAAATGATACAGTAATTTTTAGGTAATGCATTTATAGCCATTACAGCCTGTGTAAAGATATTTAAATGCATTTCTGTGCCATCTTTGCAGTATAACCTTGCCACAATATAATAAACCATAAAGATTTATGCTTTCAGAAAACTCGTTCTTATAGCCACATGATGGCACTGTTGTTTTAGAAAAAGCCAGATTGTTTTTATTTAGATTATGTGAAATTTGCTCTTCAATGTTACCAGTTGTTTTTGTGGTTTTCAAAATGTCTGTCACAATGACTACTCAATGGGGTGCTACTTTTTGTGTTTGCTTCTTGATTACTGATGTGAAAAGTCAAGTGCGTGCATGACAGTGTTCAATTTAGTGCGTGTGAGGGCCGTGTGTGACAATGAATCTCTTCGTTTTGTCAGATCAATCAGGAGTGTCCAGTTCTGCAGGTTTTTGTGCTAGTGTGATTACTAAAATAGATGGGTGGAAAGACACAGCATGTGTCTGTTGTGTGATTTATGTGCCATTTTTATGTCTACCAGCATGAGAGAGCTTGTGCATGTATATGCATCTTTGCTGCCCAAAACCTGACTGGTAAGGTGGACAGAAAAATCATGTCTTCTCATATGTCACAATTATGGAAATTACAGTTTAGAAGTAACATCTAAATAAATCTAAGCTGGATATTGGCTTGACAAAGCCTTGCTTAAAATTGTTATTCAGTAAAGAGCTATAATGCATTTAGAATTAGACTTTAAAGGTATACAATTCTAGATGGAAAGATAGCTGCTTTATCGTTGGACTATTATTATAATAAATATGACCAAATATGGCTTCCCCAAACATTGACTTCTGAGGTACTTTTGTATTGCAGAGAACAGATGGTTCACTTCTGTCTGTTTTGTAAATGTTGATCATTTTGTGTTTTACAACAACAGCTAGCATTTGAAAATGACTTCTGACAGGTGTTTGTTTCCTAGCAAGAAGATGAAATATTGTACAATCTTTGCAAAAAGTACTGTTGCAGTTAGAGCCTTAGGTAAGCATTTTTTATTATGCCTCTTATTTTCTCAGGTGAGGTTGTTCCAGACTGGTTTATCTTGACATTCCTTTGTTCATCAAGCCATCTGTTTCCGAGCCTTTGGCCTTTAAGTGTTTTTAGTTCCTCATTGATGTATATTTTACATTCAGAAGATTCTCATGGCTAATTAGCTATCTGAACTCCCAACATACTTTTATTTAAAAAAGCAGCCAAAAGCAGACGTTTCTAAATTAAATTTCACCTTCTGTGAGTCGTACCACGTAATGAGGCTCTAGATGACTCTTCTCCTTCGCACAGTTTTACCCGAGCCCACCTTCATGAGCTTCGTTTGATTTTTGAAAGCTGAGAGACTTATTTTTGGTAGTCAGCCTTATTAGAAGGCTGTTTTCACAGTGGGTGTTGTGGGAAGGATTGGAGGATTGGGGCTATGGAGCGGGAAGGTGAGAACGCTTCAGCTGGCATCTTGACCTCCCGTTGATCAACAGGACTCCTTGGGGCTACGGCATGTGGAGAAGGTTTCCCAAACATTGCTCTGTCTGACACATCAGCTTTGCTCATTAACCACCGTGTGCTGGGTCGAGAAACTGGCAAGGGCAGGCCTGCTGACTGGCTGTGACTTGGCACTAGAAATCGTTTCTGGGAAGTGTTTCCATTGCATGGACTCAAAAGGCCAGTCTTGTTTCCACCTCATTGTTTTCCTTCTCTCTGCATTCTGTCATAATCATCATCCAGCATCTCTCTGCTGGCAGTGTAAGTGGCACTCGAGTTGGGCAACCATGCTACTTTGGTCACTCCTTTAAAAATGCAGCTGTCTCATAGCCTTCAAAGATCAGTCCACCATTTTACAATGGCATTTGGGTGTTGTTTATTAACCCCAGTCCTCAGAAACTACATTTTAACTTACCATTTTTAAAGGGATAGTTCACTCTAAAGTGAAAAGTTCTATCATCCTATCCTACCGTCCTATCTTCAGAACGCAAAGTAATATATTTATAATGAAATCTGCGAGCTTTCCTAGCCCTGCATAGACAGCAACGCAACTGACATGTTCAAGGCCCAGATAGATAGTAAAGACATTGACAACCAATGTCAAATGGACTATTTTAACAGTGTCCTTACTACCTTTCTGAGCTTTGAACGTGGTTGCATTGCTTTCTCTGCAGGGTCAGAAAGCTTTGGGATTTCATCAGTAATATCTTAATTTGTGTTCTGAAGATGAATAGAGGTCTTACGGGTTTGGAACGGTATGAGAGTGAGTAATTAATGACAGAATTAAAATTTTTGGCTGAACTAACCATTTAAGCGTTCTTCAGGATGTTTTTAAATAAGACTTGTTCTTCTTTGCTTGAGATAATGTGTGCAACTTGTGATCTTAAAATACTTTCTCCTCTTTCACCTTAAACGCCGGGACACACCAAGCCGATTTCAAAGAACTAGCGGCGACAAAAGCCGACAGTGTTGTCGCCTCGCTTCGGCAGCGTCGGGCCAAAAAGCTGCACTTGAGCACACCGCTCAGACTACAACCGACGGCAAGATAACGTGCATTCTGCGCCTGCACAAGAGGAGTGAGCTGTCTATATCAGCAGCTATCAATATTAAATATTCGCCATTTAAAAGGAGAAACCAAAACAAATATATACGAGATAAACACAGAAATACGAAACGTAAACAAAGCAGAGCTTGCTTACCATTTTAAATATCAGTAACGTTGATAGCTTTCATCATTTTAAGCGTCTCATGTTGTTAAGAAAACATTTGCGTATTGGAATGCTTGGGAAAGATCACGTAACATTAGAACAGCCTTCTGTCTGTGCCGCCTTCATTTACATGCTTGTTTTCATCACTTTCGCTTTATTCTCAGACACTGACTGAACACTAAACTCAACATCCAGTCAGAGTTCTCACTCATGGCGACGGCCCCGATACCGATTCAACATGGCCTACGTGGATAAACACGCAGAGACTGATTTTGATAATGGAACACTTTGCTGTATTTGAAAATCTTGCTGCAGATGCTCTTAGACAAGACAGAGAAAAGCCTTGAGAGCGAGAGAAGTGAGCAGAAAGGTTGTACAGAATGTTCTAATATGGAAGTGGTTTTGGCGTGTTTTATACAAATTACTACTTGTGGGCACATAACTCTCCCACTCATACAATAATTGTGGATTTATTTACACTTGAGTGAGCCATGGCTAAAAACAAATTTATCTGCAGACATGCCTTTTGCGAATCCCTTAGAAATTTTCTGTGATAACATTTGCATTAACAAATGCACAAATTGTACAGGATTATTAGAGAAGGAGGGCTTTTATTTTTGCAGTTCCTTTGGTGATGCTTGGAACACAGAAATTACAACGTTAACCTCTGACTAGAAAATTGTAAGTCATATTATTGTATTTTGAAAACAGTGGACTGATTTAATTAGTCTGAGGAGGTTAAAGGGACAGTGCAGCAAAAAATTCTGTGATTAATTACTCACCCTCAAGTCGTTCCAAACCATGTAAGATCTTCATTCATCTTTGGAACACAAATTAAGATATTTTTTTATGAAATCCGAGAGCGCCTTGGTACTGTCGTGAACGAAGACTGACACAGAAGAGAAGAAATTGTTGAATAAAGTCGTTAAAAAGTATTCTCATAGCTTCATTAAATTAGGGCTGAACCACTGATGTCACATGGCAGGGCTCCAGACAAAAAAAAAAAATCAACTAAGGAGCCATTGTCTATAAGAAACAAAACTATGCACCAAGTTATTTTTTTAAGGTGCCACAGAATAAACGTGTTTTGTTTTGTTTTTAACACTTTAATATTTCAGTCATACTGTCATGTGTTTATGTCTGACCTTTTCTTGTCTTTATCAGCATTTTAATCCATCTTGTAGATGTCCTGGGAACTAAGGTTCACTTAAAGTGGGAACTAAATGTCTTTTCCAACTTGAGAACTATATACCATCACAAAGAATTGTGAAGAAACTGTCACAAACTGTCAGCATCACTTGAGCACTGGGTGTCATTTGGGCTCCTCCTCAATGCATCGTATAAATGTAACATCCTAGATACAAGTTCGCAAAACATGCCTTTAATTGAACAAAATAGTTTTTTTTAAACCGTGAGGCATGTGGGGTGTTTTCATTTTCTGATATCAACCAATTAAAAAAAAAAAAAAAAAAGTTTCTTTGTGCACACTCTCACAAATGTTGTCTTTTTGATCTTCCATCTGTTCAATTTTCCAGCACATTCTGACTCTCTGTTGTGTTATTCTTCATCTAAATAAGCTACTGTTTCAGTTTTCTAAGCACATTTGGTGCATACAAATACCCTCCAGCGGTCCATAACTCCTACCACGTTCAATATCTGCATTTCTTGACCTTTCTGCGTAAAGGCCAATATGAAGTTCAAACAAGTCTAGCTGAGCCCGTGGTCATAATCGCCACATAAACAAAGCAACTGTTTTTCTGCAGTATGGATTAACATATAGAATTTAGTATGTGAGTTTGTGAATTGACTAGTAGTTCCTTTTGATGCCATTTTGAGTTAAAAATGGGTATTTTAAACATTTAATAAAATATTTTAGATTATATTATATTATTATATTATTATTATATTATTATATTATATATCATTTATTTAAATATTAAAAAACGTACAGCTGCATCAATCTGGTCGACATGAGGTTTTAAGAGAACTGTTCTTCCAAAAATTTAAATCTGTTGTTATTTATTCATCCCTATGTAATTCCCAACCCTTTGGTTTTTCAATTTCCCCGGAATGTTCATTTTTGGATGATGTATTCTTTTACAATTGGATTAACTGTGAATTCATGCATATCAATTGTTGCATGGTTATTTTTAAGTTACCTGGCAGCTTTCAATGGTATTTCTGTCAAATGCTTTGTGAGTAAATAGCACCTTTCAAAATGCACTGAGATATAAATAATGCTGTGCAAAAAGTGTTTAAAAGGGTGTCATTCATTTGAGATGTTTTGTGCTGTATTGCAGAGTTCACCAGATGTTGTGCTCCTTCACAAGCTGTCAGATTATGATGGGAACTGGAGCGTTCTTCCGGCACTGCCGCGGTAAAACTCAAAAACAAACACAACACAGAATGTACTCGACCACTTGACATGTCAGAATTACGAGTGTTTATCCAAAAGGGCGTCTTAATCGCATATTATGCAGCTGTATGCTTGTTTTTCTTGTCTTAGCCTTGTCTCACGGTACTGTCAAACATCTTCATGGATCGTGTTTTTGGAAGAAGAGACCAACGTGAACTTAAACAACCTTCTGCAGGTGCTGAGCAAATTCACCACAAGAAAGGTGAGTGGCCGATTATTCTGTCTTTTAGCTATTGTTACTGCAAAAGTGCAATATCAAGACTTCACGCCTGGTTTACCGTGGCACTCTTACAGCAGCAATCGTTGTATATGAATCAAGAAAACTAACAGAGCATTTCACTGGTTGAGGTGCTGGTCATAAATCATGTCGCCGAGACTGGACATGCAAAATTTCAAGTTAGCAACCCCGAAAAGTTACTTTCTCAGCCAAATGTACTTTTCAGTCTGTGTATACACAGCACTTGAAATTCTGTCACTTTAGTTTTAGACATCCAATCATCAGCAGCTACAAGGAAGCCCTTAGGGGTCCATCCTCTCATAAATTGTTTCTTGATTGTGTGAAATGCCACCTGTACTGTTTTTATCCCTCAGAGACCCAAACATAATGTCAGTAAGCAAAAAACTGAATGCGAGGGCATGAAGGATTTGGATCCTCAATGCAAACGTTTGGATCTTATGCAGAAATTATAAACAGGACTGGTTGCTCTGTCCTCCCTGTTGATATATTCTTGACTCATTGCTGCTGAACTGAAAACATGGTGTTGTGCCACAACATCTTGGATAATTTTATTTAGACCATGTGAATTAAATCAGAAACTAAAGCACCATAGATTCTTTTGAAGTGCTGCTACTCCATGAGCTCCTTGGAGAAACAGTAGATAGGTCAGTGCGTTACATAAAACCATCTCCTGCAGATTTGAGGTAATGAAAGAGCGGTCTGAAACAAGACTTGGCAGATAAATTCGAAGCCTCCTTTTTCTAGTCCAAGTTTCTTTTCTCCATAGGAGTGGTTTCTGGGCAGACCCCTCAATGATGATGAACCAACAATTATCCACCACTACGCTTTCTCAGAGAACCCCTACAGCTTCAGTTATCCTGATTTCATGGCTGGCTGGGCCCTCAGTTGCCCCCTGGCTAAGCGGTCAGATTTCATCTCTATGCTCTTTGCGTACCTCTGCCGCGGGCTGCTACTTTACACCTTTAAAACAGATATTATTTGATCTGGTGTCTCAGAATTGCAGAGCGTGTGAATTATGAGCCGCCCAAATCGGATTTCACGATTGACCTTCAACATGAGGTAAGAAAGATCATGAAATATCTCGGTGCTGGTAGCACTTTTATTTTTTTGTTTGTTAACTACTCATTATCTTGCAATGGAAGTGCTTGCTTTTTGTAATAAATATGAATAATTTGAAATGGAAGTTGCGCTAATGCATCAGCTAGAAAGCATCTTCACAAAAGATGTTATTTTCCAAAATAACCCAGACACATATAATAGACTTTTTTTCTCACCTCCAGATCTATCATTATAGCACTTAATCTGCATACTCTCCTTTGACGTCATGTCTCAATTCAAGGTGTCTGGCGTCTCCTGTTGAAGTAATTTGCCATCTGCCTACATATGGGAATATCAGTGTATATATTAATCCTCACTGATATTTTGTGGAGGAGCTGTCATCGTTAATCTGTTTTGAATTGTGTGACATTGAATGACGCTCGCTCTCTCTCTTTCTCTAGCCATCGCTTCTCTCTGCTTCTTTTCGCTGATAAAAATGAGACTGTATGTTCCGGAGAGAACTCTCAGTGCTACTTTAGTGATCTCTATTGATGCAGTACTCTAAGAGTCTGCTCAAAACCCTCTGGTTTTACTGATAGGCATCTGTCTGGATCTTAAAGGGATAGTTCTCCCAAAAATGGAAATCCTGTTGTCATTTACTCATGGGTCATGTCTTTCCAAATCCGACTTCCATCTGGCCTCTTCCGTAGGCCTCAAAAAGATGTTTAGCAGAATGTTCATACTATGGAAGCCCGTTTCTGCCACTGAATAAAAACATTAAAAAAGGTAATTGCGACTTCTTATGTCACAATTCTGACTTTTTTCTCAGAATTTGTATCATATAAAATCGCAATTGTGAGATATAAATTCAGAATTGTGAGATTTAAACATGCAATTCTGACTTCATTTCTCTGAATTCTGAAAGAAAAGTCAGAATTGCGAGATATAAACTCACAATTTGAACTTTTTACTCAGAATTGCGAGTTTATATCTGTTTATTTATGTCTTATGTTTAAGTCAGAATTGCAAGAACTAAACTCGCAATTGTGAGAAAAAAAATCTAAATTGCATTTTTATTTTGCAGTTTTGACTTCATAACTTGCAATTGTGAGTTTAAATCTTACAATTCTGAAAAAAAAGGTCAGAACTGCAAGATATAAACTCACAATTCTAACTTTTTTTCTCAGAATTGCGAGATTATATCTTGCAATTGTGACTTTTTTTCTCAGAATTGCGAGTAGATTATATCTATTTATTTATATCTTGTTATTAAGTCAGAATTGTGATTTGCAATTCTGAGAAAATATCAGTCTTTTTCCCCTCAGAATTGGACTTTATAATTCATATTTGTGAGTTTATATCTCACAATTCTCCGAAAAAAATGTCAGAATTGCGAGATTTAAACTCACAATTGCGAGAAAAGTCAGAATTGTGTTTTTATCTTGCATTTCTGACTTTATTTCCTGCAATGTTGTGAAAAGTCAGAATTGTGAGATATACTCATAATTCAAACTTTTTTCTCAGAATTGTGAGTTTATATCTGTTTATTTATGTCCTAAATTTAAGTCAGAATTGTGAAATATGAGCTCGCAATTCTGAGAACATATCAGTCTTTTTTCCCCAACAGAATTGGACTTTATAACTTTGCAAGTTTTTATCTGAAAAATTCTGAGAAAAAAGTCTAAATTGCAAGATATAAACTCGCAATTGTGAGGAAAAAAATCTAAATTGCATTTTTGTCTTGCATTTTTGACTTTAGAACTAGCAATTACGAATTTAAATCTCACAAATCTGAAAAAAAAAAAGTCAAAACTGCAAGTTTGTATTACACAATTGCAAGAAAGAAGTCAGAATTGTGAGATAAAAAGTCACAATTACCTTTTTTATTTTTTATTTAGTGGCGGAAACGGTCTGCTCTTTTCCATACATTGCAAATAAATGGTGACCAGTGCAACTGAATCATTATTCTATAAAAATTAGTTATTTAAATTCATACAATTGAGACTGAATATTGTCATAGTTTAAATAATAATAATAATTGTATGGACTGCTTTTATGGGGGTTTTTTTGGCAGTGAAAGTGAAAGTGAGGATGAATCATTTTTAGGTGAACTCATTTACAAGATACACTGTCTTTCTCTGATCTCTGAGGTGCTTAGTTCTTTGAACTTTTGTGTTTTAATTAGGCCTTGTTTCTTCAGTACAACTCTTAATAGTCATTGATTCCTAGAAGCCGTCATGCTTTTCTTCTGTTATTGATGTTTTAGATTGCCATGTACATTTGGGAAGAAGGGAGAGGTCCTGCTTTGACTGCGGTGAATGAGTTTTGCTCAGAGCCACAGAGCTCGTTCTCAACAGGAGACTGTGCTACAACCGTCAACACCTACTCGTCTGCCTGTGTAAGTACTATAAGAGCTAACGCACCTCCTACAATTGTTCAGAAAGATTTATACAAACTCTCAGCCATGTGAATTGATGAAATTATGATAGACCGTTCTGTTTAGGTGAGACTGCCAAGAGAATGTCAAGCCGTGTTAATATCTTGCAGTCAGTTGTCATTGCACTTTTCTGCTCTAATGCCTAAATAAATCACAGTCTTCAAACATAATTACCAAATTCCTGCTTGTGGTTTTTCGCATTTGGTGTTCTTTCTGAGTGCTAATCAAATGCCTGTGAATGCATATTCCTCAAATTAATCCACCTTTACAAAGTGTCCTTTCAGAGCTGACACACAGACATACTGTAATAACTTAATAGAAGTTCTGCAACGTCTTAAAGTAAGTACAGGAGGTACTCTGGTTTTCACCCAAATACTGTGACGCCCAGGCTGGTTGCAGACAACGAACTGCTTTATGCAAGTCCCACTTGCATAAAGCAGTTTGTTGTGTGCTACAAACTGCAGTTGTGCCCTAATGGTTAGAGAGTCGGACTTGTTCGAGTCTCAGTACCAGCAGGAATTTTAGGTGGGGAGAGTGAATGAACAACGCTCTCTTCCACCTTCAATACCCACTACTGAGGTCCCCTTCAGCAAGGCACTAAACCCCCAGTTGCTCCATGTGTGCTGCAGCAAATGGCTGCCCACTGCTCTGGGTGGGTGTTCACTACTCACTGCTGTGTGTGTTTGCTTGGGATAGGTTAAATGCAGAGCACAAATTCTGAGCATATGTCACATCATCTGTTATGTTTTTCTTAGGGAAAACCTGTGCAGAAGGAGGACATCTTTGTTGCTGTTAAAACATGTCAAAGATTTCATGGAGATAGAGGTGCGTCGAGTCAGTCCGTTCTTCAAAAACAAATAAAGACCATCATTTAATCATCACTGAATCAAGCTTCAAACTTTATAGGGTAAAGTCTGTGTCTTTTATGTAACACAATGTGTAACATAAACTAATAATGATCAGTAGTTTCACAGAATGTATTAATGTTGTTTAGTGTTCATTTCTGCATGTAATAATACATTATAATATAGCTGCAAGCAGCGATTACCGGGGTTCAAGTGCTTAAGGCATTTAAGCACATAAGGAAAAAGACATTACATACTATTTAGCAAGGCTGTACCCACCTAAATCAATCCTTAAGAAAGTATTTTTGGCAAATCCAGGTAATTTACCATTGAAATATCATGTTATTTAACGTTTATGACGTTATAGTGCCAGCTGTGCTTCAATCCCCTTAAAACTTTGCATGCTTGTTTAGAATCACCTGTTGCATGTGCTCACCAGGTTCTGTAAAGTTAAGAGTTTTCCTTTAGGCTTTGTAGGATTTTGGGACCCTTTTCTACACGATGCCGTTATAGCTTCCCAAAGGGTAAATTTCAACATTTTTTAATTAAATAATAATAATAAGATTATTATTGACCTAGAGAGTCCAGAGAATTGTACTGCAGTGTTCGCAAAAGTAGGTTTTTAACACCTTCTCGATCATCTAACAAACAGTTTGATTAACAGCAGTGGTTCTATCATGGAATATTGCGTTTACGAGTGGAAAAAACGCACAATGTACAATTGTTTATGCCCTTTAAAAATGAGCTGTCACCCCCAGTGGCCGATTTCTTTCAAATTTCTCACAGACCTTTGGGGCCATGAGTTGAACAGGCCCACTGAGTTTCGTTCCGAACAGCCTCTGTTAACTTTGACTAACAGGTGCTCAAACTTCATCGGCCAGTGATAAGCAAATTTTGAGATAAGAAAATGTCCTTATAGACATTTGTGGCTCTTTGGACCTAGACTGTGTACAGCAGTTTTCATGTTGATGGGGCAAATGGTTGTGTAATTATAGCCATTTTTATGTTTTTTCCCTCTTATAGCACCACCAAGTGGCCAAGTGTTCTGAGTTTGGCAAAGATAATTCATTCCGTTCAGGAATTGTGGGCATTTTACTAAAAGTGGCCCTTCCCCTTTCGTTTTGCCGTCCCTTTGCGACGGTGAGTCGAAAGTTCAACCTTTTTTTTAATATATTTTTTGATATTCATTCTCCAGAGAACGCAACTTTCTCTTTGAACAAGCGTACAACAGTAAGCGGAAGCTAGGTATTACGATTGATAAAGTTTTAAATATGGGTATTTTTCTTACACAAATGTATCGATTTGCTTCAGAAGGCCTTTATTAACCCACACTTTTTATGATGATGAATGGATGCACTTTATTTTGCTTCAAAATCTCAACAGCCATTCACTGCCATTTAATGTAACTCCAATCTTATTTGTCTGAAAGAAGATTGTCAAATACACATAGGCTGGCTTGAGGGTGAGTAAATCATGGGGTAATTTTTATTTTTGGTTGAGCCTTTAAGTTACACTAGATGCCATTTACAGAGAGAGAAATTTTCACATCTTACAAATATCTGTGTCTGCATGTTTTATTTAACTTAAATTAGATTGAGTAGTAATGTGTTTAAGATGGACTAGATCATTCGGACTTGATTACAAAGTGAAGCTCATGCAATTCAGCAAAGCTGAAAAGAGCCCATAAAATCATGCTTTGAGAGGATTACAGATAGAGAATAATACAAATGAATAATTACAGCTGACAGTAGCTTTGCATCTCTGCCCACACACAGTGTCTGTAAGTGACAGTGAATTGATTACATTGATTGTAGTCCAACAGAGTTCCATCATGGTAAAAACAAATCTCTCCCCACTCCCCTTCTCTACTGTATAATAGGACAGGCATAAATGCTGTTTTGTATTCCAGGAGAAATTCCATTTTGCAGCTGGTCAGGCGTAATTGCACCGATTTGCCTGATTATGTTTAGAGTTTGATTTTATAAACGGTCTCAAGGCAGCATTAACTGTTACAACATTTTCTGTGTGGTTAAAAAGATCATCAGTATCAGTGTAGGTAAAACAGCTGCAAATTTAAAACAGGAATATTTTTAGTTAAGTTGGTAACTTTATTGCTTGTCTTACTGCTATTTCAGATCTCAAGTAAATGTAATATTCTCTTGACCTGTATCTTCACAGTTCCTTTAGTTAAACAGACATGGGAAAAAGACGCTGCCTCGTTGGAATACTACAGTGACATCACAGACCCATATATACCCACAATCCACTTGGGAGTCCCTAACACAGAGAGAGGTTTGTCTCTTAACTCTTATTCTACTTTTTTTATTCTGGGATGACAACAGGTTCAGTGTTGCACTGTGACCATTTATCCATCATAATTTCAGAGGAACATGCTCTCCTTAATATAACGTTTCTGATCAATTACTGTGTTCCGACAAGCATCAGCTTGTCAAAATGAATTACAGTCTGAGCTCATACAAGGGATATGCCCGTAAAAAGAGCCATTGCTAGTGAGTTGTTTTTTTTTTTTTTTTTTTTTTTTGAAAAGGAAGACATATTTGTATTTTTGTCATAATGTCTATGACCTCTAAGAACATGGCTCACATTGTCTCCACCTGCGAGCCAAAGAAATATAAAAGTACACAGACTCTGAAATTAAGCATTTAAATGGACTGATCATTCCCAAATCAGCAAAATGTGCCATGGTGTCTTTTATGGAAAACAGTTTTGTCAGAGAATTTGTTTTATTCATAGCCTGCAGCATGACTGCGGCAAGCTTAATGGATGAGGCATTGGTTGTTTCCAGTCGATTGACTCCAGTCGAATGACCCCTCAGAGTAAATATTCCTTTATCCTTGCGATTTTCCTCCGCTGTTTACATGCATTTGGTATGCACACATTTTGGATTTGGTTTGACAAATTTGCTGCAAAGACAGAAATAATAAAGCCTTCTTTGTAAAGACAGATGGACTGTGGATGGATAGATGTTACATGTTACAAATTATATAATTAAAACATTTATAAATAGCTTGTTTTTCTAAAGAAACACTGTCTACCAGCAGGTAAAGTTACAGCGAATCCACATACAAGAATCCACATCTCTCTCGCCTCCCCTGAGCCCATTGAGTTTTAACAGACCTAAAGCGTGACGTGAGTTTGGTGAGGGGTAATTGAAAATAAATGGGGTAAAGTCACATGAGAGAAGGCAATTCCCACCTTCTTCCCACTGACAAGCTACGCAAAATCGCACTCATAATCGCAGATGAATCGCATTAGATTATTAGCGCGATTTTGCGTAGCTTGTCAGTGATTTACGGCTCTGTGTATTAATTGCCGCTCCAGCTGAACGCACGTGATGGAGCTTTACTACTCACATATTCACAATCGCATGCGATTTATCATGCAGCCCTAGCATGAACCAATCACAAATGAACATAACCAGGCACATCCAATCACATCGCGATGGAGGCATTGCCTTCTCTCATGTGACTTTACCCCATTTATTTTCAATTACCCCTCACCAAACTCACATCACGCGCCTCACAATCGTATGCGATTTATCGTGCAGCCCTAGTTCATGCAATAAATCCCACCTCTTGTGTTTGTGTGCGTTCCGCGTTCTCAAATCAGTTTGAATGAACAATATAATGGTGTTAATGGGAGGACTAATTAAAAAAAGGAAGTAAACAACTCACACACTTAGATATAACTACTTTGTTGTGTCAAAATAAGAATTAAAATGGCCTGAAAACATGATCTGTGGGAGTTTTTAGTGAGCAATCAGCATGGTGAAATTTAAGGTAAATCTCAGTGTCTATAAATACATATTACGTCAAATGTATTCTTATTATTCCAAGCATATTTTGTAATATATAATCCTATTTATTATTTGATTATTTAAATCTCCTGTTAAAGGAAAATAGACACTCTATAGTATATGAATATAGAGTTCTATGTGAAAGTTTGGGAACCCCTTACAGAATCTGTGAAAATGTGAATAATTTCTACAAAATAAGAGAGATCATACAAAAATCCACCAGGTCCTGCAGATTCTTGTTTTCCAGCATCTTTTGCATATTTGAACCCTTTCCAGCAGTGACTGTATGGTTTTGAAATCCATCTTTTCACACTGAGGACAATTGAGGGACTCAAACACAACTAACATTCACTGATGGTCCAGAAGGAAACATGATGCATTAAGACCATGCATTAAAAGGTGAAAACTTTTGAACAGGATAAAAAAAGTCCAAATTTTTCTTATTTTGTTAAAATATCATTTTTTTTTATTTAGTATTGCCCTTCAGAAGCAACATAGAAAGATACACTATACTGCCAAAAGTATTCGCTCACCCATCCAAATAATCGGAATCAGGTGTTCCAATCACTTCCATGGCCACAGGTGTATAAAATCAAGCACCTAGGCATGCAGACTGTTTTTTACAAACATTTGTGAAAGAATGGGTCGCTCTCAGGAGCTCAGTGAATTCCAGCGTGGAACTGTGATAGGATGCCACCTGTGCAACAAGTCCAGTCGTGAAATTTCCTCGCTCCTAAATATTCCACAGTCAACTGTCAGCTGCATTATAAGAACGTGGAAGTGTTTGGGAAAGACAGCAACTCAGCCACGAAGTGGTAGGCCACGTAAACTGACGGAGCGGGGTCAGTGGATGCTGAGGTGCATAGTGCAAAGAGGTCGCCAACTTTCTGCAGAGTCAATCGCTACAGACCTCCAAACTTCATGTGGCCTTCAGATTAGCTCAAGAACAGTGCGCAGAGAGCTTCATGGAATGGGTTTCCATGGCCGAGCAGCTGCATCCAAGCCATACATCACCAAGTGCAATGCAAAGTGTCGGATGCAGTGGTGTAAAGCATGCCACCACTGGACTCTAGAGCAGTGGAGACGCGTTCTCTGGAGTGACGAATCGCGCTTCTCCATCTGGCAATCTGACAGACAAGTCTGGGTTTGGCGGTTGCCAGGAGAACGGTACTTGTCTGAGTGCATTGTGCCAAGTGTAATGTTTGGTCGAGGGGGGATTATGGTGTGGGGTCCTGACCTCAACCCGATAGAACACCTTTGGGATGAATTAGAGCGGAGACTGAGAGCCAGGCCTTCTCGTCCAACATCAGTGTGTGACCTCACAAATGCGCTTCTGGAAGAAAGGTCAAAAATTCCCATAAACACACTCCTAAACATTGTGGACAGCCTTCCCAAAAGAGTTGAAGCTGTTATAGCTGCAAAGGGTGGACCGACGTCATATTGAACCCTATGGATTAGGAATGGGATGTCACTTAAATTCATATGCAAGCCAAGGCAGGTGAGCGAATACTTTTGGCGATATAGGGTACTTGCGTGTTTCCCTGAAGACAAATTAAGTACAATTTACCTTGATCTTCAAATTCAAACAGTTTTAGCCCGGCTCTTAATGCATTGCGTTTCCTTCAGTGTGAAAAGCAGTGTTGGGGGTAACGCATTACAAGTAACACGAGTTACATAATAATATTTCAAGTAACTAGTAAAGTAACGCATTACTTTTGAATTTCTAAGAAAATATCTGAGTTACTTTTTCAATTAAGTAACGCCAGTAACTGTTTTCCCCATTTATTGATTGACAAGTCTCCTGTCGGGAAATTGGGAGCAAACATAATGTTACTGTATTCTAGACTACATGTGAACATGCATTAATTCATCTCACTCACAAAAAACAGATTCAGTAATCCTCAAAATGAATAAAAACTGTGAAATGCAAGCCCTGCCCAGATTTAAAGTAACGCAAAAGTAACGGAATGCATTACTTTCCATAAAAAGTAATTAAGTAACGTAATTAGTTACTTTTTCAGGGAGTAATGCAAAATTGTAATGCATTACTTTTAAAAGTCACTTTCCCCAACACTGGTGAAAAGATGGGTCTCAAATATAGTCTTGTGGACTATATGTAAACACCTTTTATGTAAAATATCTTACTCAGGATAGTGCTAAATAAAAAATGACATGCATTTTGTATGATCTCTCTTATTTTATTAAAATGATTCACATTTTCACAGATTGTGCAAGGGGTTTCCAAACTTTCGCATAAAACTGTATCTGTATATAATACACATTTTAAAATTGTATTGCATGCCTACTGCTGCCATTATTAAGACCCATTTCGAATACGTGCTTTTCTTCTCTTTCTGCTCTCACTCGCTGTGGTGGAGCAGTTATGAAGTACTGTTCTTTTAAACACTTTCCAGCATTTCAGAAATAAATATCCATGCAAATTATAGCGAAGTACAACAGTTACCGTACGGTTTTCGGCAGTTTTGAATCAGTTTCTTCTCGCAAACTCAGAGATGTGGATTCGGACGGCAATTAAATTAACACACGACCTTTGTAGGTAATTTGGCTGGGGATTTTTTTATGTGGGTGGTGAGAGATAAACACAGATATTCTGTATTCAGACAGCAATAAACACCAACTACCCCCTCTAAATGAGGAAAATAATTTACGTCAACCTGAGAAACAATTACCATCCGAATAGGGTTATGACTGATTTTACCAAGCTTGAATGATTGATGTATCAAAAAGTTCAAAAATAGATAAAAGTTAACTATTACAAACATAAGAGACATAAGTTCACAAATAAAGCTTATTGTTCTGATTGATAACTTGATGAGATTCATACTTTGCTTTATTTAGTAGAATGTTGTTTACATCGTTATAAAAAATATCTATTTTTTTCTTCTTTTTTTGATAGTGTAAGTAATGTTTATTTAACCAAGAAAATGTGACTGGGACATGACTTTACACTGGACTCCTCATTTCAGAACACCACTGATAGATAGATAGACAGATAGATAGATAGATAGATAGATAGGTAGCGCATTGGCTGTGCTGTCAGACTGGGGACATTCTTCTCCTTTCACAACCTTCCCAAAATCCCCAGGGGCTACAACTCAATAGAACTTCATATATCCAGTGTCGATCTCGAGGAAATTTGCTAATGATGAAAGAGCTGAGAATAGTTTCTGAGGACTCTCAGCACCTGTCCCTTAAATTAGACTTCTGCACCCTTCTTTATCTCTCTCAGTTTCCTTTTGACTCTTCACCAAAATGGAGAGCTAAGGATCTGGGTGAGTGAGCAGTCTTTTCTTGGGTGTGTAATAGGGATGCAACAATACAATTAGTCCACGGTTCAATACGTACCTCGGATTTTAACCACGGTTTTCAGTTTGGTTCGGTTCTGATAGCTTGTCACATCAGTGTGGTTTTTTTATTTTTGCGTCTAATTAAAAACAAAATACTTCTGTAAAACTCTGTACACTGGTCTGCCTAATATGTCTTTTGAGAGAGGTATTATTTTTCCGATTTTTGCGCAAAAATAGGACACCAGAGGGTGCCCTCGTGCAGAAAATCCACATATGCGTCAAAGAGATAACACTGATGAGGTTCCAGCCAGGAAATCTCTAATATGGATAAAGGCATCGCTCTTGCTGTAACTGAATAGAAATAAGATATAACGTTAAACGTTTTGAATGATAAAATGTAAGGACAATAAACATATGCAATAATATATGGTTTATCTGTATTTATCGGGTATTTTCATAATGAGTAAGTATATTTGTAAGCCATTGCTTATCGACAAACAGTATAAGTTAGAATATATTGTCTGCCTCATTCTATGATAAGAAGCCACATCAGGTCACAAAAGGAAGTTATTTTAAACACTCGACTGATGAACTCCACTGTGAAGTAAAAATAAGTTCTGTTCTCTTTTGTTGGATAACTTTGTTGGACAGCTCTTTTGTTGAACAAGTTTAGAAAGGCTTATCATTGCATTTCATTAAAAGGGAAGATGCTCTGCAAGTGTTGCTTTTTCAAATATAAACGGGGAGGCGTTTCCTCATCTCAGCACGTGAAATCACGGGCACACACACAGCAAATTTCGCGAGAAATAAAACAAGGAAATTATTTAAATGCAAAACCGAAAAACTGCAATTCACAAGCGCGGTGGATGTCGTACTGAATGGTTCGTTATTATTTTGAGTATTGTGACATCCCTAGTGTGTAATATGTGTGTATGTGTGTGCAGGAGAGCTCAGTCAGCTGTGCTGTGTTAATGCACTAGACAGACATTACTCCCACAGATCCAGAGAGTCGGTGTTCCGGAGCTTCTTTCAGTATGTTTTGTTCTATCCTCCTCCTGTCCGCTCCCCATCTCTCAGCCCATGTCTGGCTGACCTTTTCATTCGACTGTCATAGGAAAGCTTCTCTTTCATGGGTGCTGCAGAGCTTTTGTGGCGCCTCTTGTTCCCTCTGTCGCTCTGTTATACCACTCTTTTACTCATCCTCGCAGAGCCGGTATTAACCTCCTGAAACCAAGCAGAAGGAATTTTTTGCACCATCTCACCCCTGAGTTCTTGGATGAAAATTGTACATCCAGGCAATTTTTGCTGATATAGCTTGTCTTCTTGCATATCTACAATGACCAGAAGGTTAGGGGTTTATGAACCACGCTAAGTCTAATCGTTGTGGTTCCTTTCAAACCCTGTAATGGACCACAAAAATGTCAGAATGTGCCTGTCTAATGGCACAGTCAGCATGGTACGTTTCCAATCAACAATGGCAAGCCGTTAATGGAAGCACCTGTATTGATTTTTATAATCGATGTTCCAATGCGTTCTTGTGCAGTTTTATCCTCACAGTCCTTTTGAACATCAAGGCCTTGTTAAATCAAGAAAATTCAAGTTCAGAAGTCAATGCTGTGGCGACATGGAAAAGACAGACATGTTGTATGGTGGGCAGCTTGAACTTTTTGAATCTGGCACAAGTTATTTCTTGATCTCAGTCATTTGAGGATGGAATCGTTTCCAGAGAAGTTATAGAAAGGTATTTGTAATGAACCACAATGGTGGTATTGTTGCTGTTGTTTGTTGTTCAGGCCTAGTTAAGTCTCCAGTGGGGATCTCAGGGTGAGCCGGATATTTAGAGAGGTGGGCCAAGCTCATGATTACGGCTAGTTTGCGTGATTGTGATCTTTTGTGTTTACTCGTTGCATTAATTTACTTGTTTGATTAGTTTATTTGGCAGCGGTTATGAATGCGTTGGTGTTGATTATGTTTACAGTTGGAGTAATTAAGATGTTTGTGAAAGAAGTCTCTCAGGCTACGTTCACACTGCGAGCCTTAGTGCTTAATTCCAATCAGATTTTTTTGTATAGCTGTTTGCATTTTTGTTTTAAATGTTGCCAATATCAAATTTCCAGTGTGAATGGATCATGGTTCTGAACTGACCAGTTTGCACAAAAGAACAACACAAACAGGGTTGGCAGGTTTCACAACAAAGTCCGCACAATAGCTTTTCAAATCTAGTCTAGTCACGTTCTGGGGGGATCATATAGCGTTAGTTCAATTCAACTTATGGAGTTGAAACACAACCCATGGCTATGATGAAAAAGTAGCCTAATTCTGTGATAGTAGTATTTAAATATAAAAATAAATAGCTATAAAAATGCTGTGATATTATATTTAAAGTAAAATTTTATTGAATGTATTTAAAATAAATTCAGTTTATTCCTGTGATGGCACAGCAGTCTTCAGTGTTGAACACAATAACATTTTAAAGAAACAATAATACTCTTTTTACGGTATTTTTGACCAAATAAATGCAGTCTTGGTGAGCATAAGAAACTTCTTTCACCAAACTTTGAATCAATGTTGTATTTAAAAGACTTGTTTGTGCAGTTGTATTGCAGCCAAATGCTTAAATCTGCTTCAAGACCAATAAATTAGTGCCGACTGGCAAGTGGTAATTCTAAAATAACCATTTTACACCTATTTTAAGGATTATAAGAGCCTCCCCCCGGTCCATGTAATGCTTCAAAATTCAGTTTTCAAAACCATATGGTGCAAATGCAAAAACGAAAAAATAAACCAAACATTCATTTTTTTAATGAACCTTTTAAACACCTTATTAACAATAAACATATAGACTACTATTTACAGAAAAATTGAAAATTAGAAAATGTTTCGATTTTATTTATTCAAATGATAATTTCTGAAATTACAATTTAACAAAAGTAAAATTGAAAAAAAGGAGAGAAAATGGCAATTATTCATTTATGATGTAACTGAAAAAAAAAATGAAAAAATTAATGTTTGGTTTCATTTTTCCGTTTTTACACCATATGGTCTGAAGATAGAATTGTGACACGGAACCCCCTTCCTACTTTTCCAATTGTTTCTGTGCCCCCTGGTGGTGAGTAAATAAAGTTTTTGCAGTAAGACAGGCCGCACAGTCTCCTTGTTTATGTCTGTCTTCAGTCTGCTCAGAGTTCTTGGACAGAACATAAACATTGAGTTGAGTCTCATATCTGCTTCAGTTAATTCAGCTGCTTTTTCTTCTCCCCATTATACCAACATAATACAGAAACATTGTCCAGAGGCCTGTCTACATTAGTTACAAACTGTGCTTGTATTTACAGGGCACTGTGCAAAAACATTTGCCATCCTGAGGAGGTTTGCGAGTGGGGCGGTAACACAAGCTCCTTGGTTGCTCATAGTGGATGATGATACACTGATCAGGTGAATGCCATTTCTTTACACCTGGTAAAAGACTATCCGCAGACCTGATTTACTACTAGATTACCATGCATTAACTACTAGATTACCATGCATTAACCTTGCATTAAGATGCTCACGCTTAATTGGAAATCTAATCTAATTTAAAAGAAGTCTATCTCTTGCATGCCATCTGCAGAATTATAATCTAGCAGTCTGCCAGAAACCTGAAAATCAAGTACGCCCACACGAAAATACTCTCATTGTGTGGCAGAGCACATAAGGTCATGATCCTGAAATTGGAGCAAGATTTGGGCTGGAATTCACATGGCGGTGAAGTCTGTTAAATGCATTTACAAATTATACCCATAGATATTCTAGCTCCTAACAACCTTAAAAACAGAAAAATCAGGGCATTCAATGCCTGGCTTGTAAATCTCCAGTAGTGACCTTTTTTCAAACAACAAAACCATGTGAATATTCTTTTGTGAAATATGTGCTGTTTTATCTCTCAAGACACTCAGAGAGTGGGACAGATGAATCAGTCTTTAATACAGCATAAAACCTTCACGTTGAACTATTTGTGATGGCGCATATCAGATCAGGCTGTATCTGTTTATTTATAAAACTATGTAGTGTTAATAAATTGTATTGTGGTATTTCAGGTTAAATGAATACATTTTAATGTCTTTAGGAAGTTAACATGGTTTGACATCATTAGCCTTGTAGGCTAATGA